>NC_056750.1:19944840-19947340 GCF_019279795.1 Protopterus annectens
CTACAGAAGGGCCTCGCTGAGACAGGTGCCTGGTGTCAGAGCCATGGCCTCAAGCTCAATGCCAAAAAGTGTAGTGTCATCACCTTTGGTAAAAACTCTGTACCCATGAACTACCACATAGGCAGCAATCTACTTAACACTGAATGTGTGATAAGAGACCTTGGGACCCAGGTGGACAGTAGTCTCTCCTTTGATAGTCACATCGTCACAGTAGTCAGGAAGTCCTACTACATGGCACACCTCATCATAAAAGGGTTCTCATCCAGGAAAAAAGAGGTCATTGTTTCCCTCTACTCGACACTCATTAGACCCATTATAGAGTACAATGCCCCTTTTGGAATGTACCTTACAAGACATCTGCAGCAGCTGGAAAGGCCACAGAAGTGCCTCACAAAGAGGATTACTGGCCTCAAACAAATGCCCTACACTGACCGCCTCAAAAAACTCCAGCTTTACTCCATAGCTTATCGCCTACTCTGAGGTGATCTCTGCCTAACATATAAAGCTATGTCAAACCCAGGAGCTGTTGGACATGCTACACCTAAAGCAATCCCAATCCCTCCGAGCTACACACTCTAGGGACCTAAACCTTGTCACCACAATAAACAGGACATGCTGGAGGGATAGATTCCTGTCCCAGAGACTTCCCATACTCTGGAACAGGCTACCCATCTATGTCAAGCAAAGTTCTCCATTAGCACTCTTCAAGAAAAATCTTGATGAGTGGATGGGAAATAGGAAATACACCCTGGGGATCACATCTGTGTCTCTGCTCGACAGCGGCACAGGAAACTAACTTTCTTGGGTGGCATAAGACATTGTTGGCTAGGCTTACATAGGCCCTTGGGCCGATAGCCAAGTACCTACCCATGAAAAAAAAAAAAAAAAAAATATATATATATATATATATATATATATATATATATAGATAGATATTTATGTGTGTGTGTGTGTGTGTGTGTGTGTGTGTGTGTGCGTCTAACAGACCAAATTATCAAACCCCGAAGGTTCTAAATTCAAAGTCTCAAACCTTGCAATACCTAAAAAAACAGCGTTTTTGCCAAGGAACATGCCCCTTGCACCCCACGCATATTATACTGTATATACTAACTCTATTTCCAAACATACCAGCAAAAATAAATAAATAAATAAACACTTTGATCTTCTGAATGTTTGAACACTGAACATTCAATATTATGAGCATTCAAAAAATGAATGACTCGTGTGTGTGTGTGTGTGTGTGTGTGTGTGTGTGTGTGTGTGTGGGACTACCTGATAACACCAACACGCCAAAGCACTGACAACGAAATAATTGACACGAAAAAACTGAAAGTTCAAAAACATGAAACTTCACATGCCCGACAAACCACAATCCTGACAATCAATAAAACAAATACCTTTCCCGAAAAATACACACAGAACACAAGCACACCAAAAACCTTACAAACCTACACTAAACCTTACATACACAACTATCTATGCACTAACCTTAACCCAAACCCTAACCCTAAGGTCCGTCACTATCGCACACTTACCTTACCCGCACCCTAACCATAACTCACTTAAACCGCCCCTAAACCTAAAGTCCGTCACTATCGCACACTTACCTGATCCACACCCTACCCTAACATCCGTCACTATCACACACTTACCTTACCCACACCCTGATCCTAATGTCCGTCCCTATCGCACACTTACCTTAACATGTCAGTGTTCTCAGAGTCGGGATTCTCAACTTTCGGTCTTTTCCGTTGTCGATCTTCTGGTGTCCGTGTTCTCGTTGTGGACTTTCGGCGTTTTCAGGTAGACCCGTATGTGTATATAGATGTATATACACACACACACATATATGGCTTTCCTCAAAATGCGGTTCATCAAAAAACAACATCACTGGTACATTTGGTACATTTCATTGAAACATAATAATGTTAGTGTTGCTCGTCTAGTCAGGATGAACTAGACGAACATTGTGGGTTCTGTTCTGGCAGCTCTATTATGTACAAACCCATTAGAAATGAAGCTAACTGTAAGATAGCAAATGTCCATGATAATGCTGACTGTTCATAACCTATTTTTTCTTACTTCACCTTCAGAGAACACCATAACATGTATGTAAATTTACAGCCCCATAGGATGTGAAAGAGATCAGCATTCACTGTTGGACAATAGGGATAGTTTGGGGACTATTTTGAATTAAATTTATTTAAAATCACTGGTATGTAGTAAGCATTATTGTTGATCATTAGTTGTGTATAGATTAAACTCTGGAAAGGGGATAATTTTAGTGTAGTTTCTACCGATCTGGATTTTTGTTCATCTGTAATTTTTTCATTTATCTTATTCCAGTAGGCAGAGAATAGTAAAGATGATTGCTATTTGATGGATGTAATTAACTTGTATGTGTTAGAGAGCATTTTCTTTTTATAAGTAAGGCGTTGTAGCAGTGGTGCTGTAGTATGTATGTCTGCTTGTACTGAATTGTTAAAGTTACGCAGATATT
>NC_056750.1:19952340-20049840 GCF_019279795.1 Protopterus annectens
TGCCTTACTCTCTTTTACTAACACTATCCTTCATCATAAAAACAATGGCCATCTCCCCTCTGCTACTTTCTTAGACCTATCTAAAGCATTTGACATGGTCCCACACAAACAACTCATCTCTATACTCAATAACATATCCTTCTCTCAATCAGTCACCAACTGGTTTCAAAGTTACCTGTCTGACTGCCAGCAATTTGTTGTATGGCAAAATGACATATCTCCCCAACTACCTGTCTCTACTGGTGTTCCCCAAGGATCCATCCTTGGATCCCTACTCTTCTCTATTTTCACCAATAATCTAGCCTCTGCCACCAAACATGGCACATTCATACAATATGCAGATGACTCAACCATCATCTGCTCAGCTCAGTCCCTTCCCGAACTGCAAAAGGTCACACAGGATGCCTTTTCCTCTGTTGAAACTTGGCTATCCGATGCCCAGTTAACACTCAACTCAAACAAAACTAAACTCCTCATCTTCAAACCCACCAAACATACTCAAAACAACTCTCACTTTAACATCACAGCAAAAGACAACACCACTATCCACCCAACAGATCACACCAAATTGCTAGTAGTTGAAATAGACAACAATCTCAAATTTGACATTCACATATCCATGACCATAAAAAAAGTCCACAAAAAACTAGGAGCGTTATACAGAAATAAGCAATTTCTCACCAAAGCAGCAAAGATTTCAATAACAAATTCCCACCTTATCTCCACCCTACTTTATGCCTCTCCAATATATACCAACCTAAGGCAATGAGATCTAAACAAGCTAGAGACCTGCTACAACAAAATCGCCAAATTCACCACAGGGACATCCTGCCATAGTCACCACTGTCTCTCACTTACTGAACTAGGCTGGCTAGAACTCCCTCGCCTCCTTCAATGGTATCAACTCGCACTCGCCCACAAACTGGTTAACCATCCTCTAAAGGTCCCATCCCTCCAGTATCTACTCCAACCCTGTCTCACCACCAGACCACTACGATCCAGCAACAAAAATCAATTACAGGTTACTAGAGCCAATAACGCTGCTGGAGAAGCACTATTCTCCAGCGCTATAGCCAAATTATGGAACAGTCCCCCCCCCCCCCCCCACAATAACCTCTCTACCATCATGCACCCACTTCAAAGCTTTACTTAAAGCGCACATAAAAACATGCTGGTTATGTCCTTGTAACTCTCCCTTCTAACTTCTTCCACTCCATCTACCCTCCACCTCTCTTCCACCCCACAAACTATATTTGATTACAGTAAGCTCTGATACTTCAATACCTATCTACTTATTATATGGCAGTAACTTCTTATTGTAACAATTGTTAATATCTGCTATGACTTTGTGGATGGAACAGAAGTTAGTTATCTATGAATGTACTATGTTCTTCATCTGGAACTATGTTTGTAATATTTTAATTACTAGGATTCTTCATGTGTAACTATGTCTGTAATATTTTAATTACTAGGATTCTTCATGTGTAACTATGTCTTTAATATTTTAATTTGTGGAGCTTTTCTCCCCGGGCCTCTGCTGAAAATGTACCTGCGTCCAGTCGGACATTCCCAGTCAACAAATGTAAATAAATAAATTAATTAATTTGACAAAGTAAGATGACTTTGCCTTAGCTTGACCTAGTGAAAAGTTAAAGAACAGGAGACACCTTCTTGGCTCAGAAAAAGAGTTAGTTTATCTTCTTCTGTGTGTTTAACAGATGAAATTAGACCCTGAGGGACAGGTCTAGACAGATCCCCAGACATTTAAAGGAATTGATTTTTTTTCTATAAAAACATTGTTATGACTGAAGTGCTATTATGGTTAGTTTTAGTTTGGGGGAGTTTAATAGAAGATATTTTATAGTTTATCCAGTTTATGATAGGAAATCTGGTTGAAATTCATGTTGCAGTGAAGGAAGAGAAGGTTTGATCAGAATAAGGATATGCCATGAAAGTAAAATACAAATGGAAGGTGAGATAGGTCAAAGGGAAGTTTGTTGCTGTAGACT
The DNA here is from genome assembly GCF_019279795.1 of Protopterus annectens. Taxonomy (NCBI): domain Eukaryota; kingdom Metazoa; phylum Chordata; order Ceratodontiformes; family Protopteridae; genus Protopterus; species Protopterus annectens. The sequence continues at coordinate 19,954,350 of NC_056750.1, forward strand.
GAGAATAAAATTAATGACTATGAAGATACTCCCTTAGAAGAGGGGTTGATGCCGAGGTTGTGGATTTGAAAGTTGTAGATCAATGCGTGTGTATCTCTTTAAGAAGCTATCCAAGGGCTTGCACAAATGTATAAATACTGAGCACGTGCAAGCCTGACTGCCATTTTGTAGTAAACTGTTAAGATGTAAGCGTGTATATATGTAAGGTCTGTCTGTCAATCAGTTTGTATATATTTTATGATGCTTATATCCATCCTGATGTGCTTCTATGTAATAAAGCGTCTACATGAACTACCCAACCTGCTTATCATCATTATTAGAGGGAAGAGTGACATGGTGTCAGAAGAGGCATGGGAAAAGCTATCTGTTGCCAGAAAGAGCCCCAGTTTCTCCAATTTAAATCCGAGAGGCATCTAGTTAGTGTTGGACATATATACAGGAGTAGATCACTCCCTACTGCACATATAATTCGCAAAACAGGTCAGAAACAAATTTCAGATGTTAAAACTTGCTCAAAATATTTCTTATTCACAAAATATGAAACGAGGCATACAGAACACTCTAAACGATATTTCAATAAATCAAAATGTCCGATATTGATAGAAATATTCCAATTACTACAGAAAATATTTGAAATAAAGTCCAAACTGCATAAAACAAATAAAATGAATAAAATAAAAGGAAACGGACACATTTTTCGCTAAGCACATATTTTTTGTATTAATTAAGGCTATCTGAGATATCAGAAGTGTATGAAGTGTTGCATGTTTGTGCAGTATTGCATTAAAGTTATTTTGCAAAATATAGCCATTTCAGAGCATGTTTCGCAAAGTCCAGTATTTTAAAGAGTTTATTCTGCATTTGAATGTTAGTACAAGTTCTCTCGCAGCACAGCTTGTTCATGCATAGTTACAAGGGTCATATTTTCAGTGTGTTTGTGCATACTTTGTTGGCATGGAAGATGGATTTCGAAAACCCAGTGCACTTGTGTTTGATAATAATATTACATAGAACTGGAGAGTGTTTGAGCAAGAGGACAACATTTTCATAAGAGCTGCATTTTCTGATAAAGATGAAAGTACAAAGGCATTTATTCTGCTTAATTTAGCTGAGTCAGAAGCCATAGAGAGGGAATGTTCATTTGCGTATGCACATGCTGCTATCTATACCGGAGGGAGAAAACTGTCACACTGTTGTACCGGCTGAGTCAAGGGAAGATCCAAAGTGCTTAAAATGTAAATTTAGAGAAATGTTTAACCCCCAGATCAACATTACAATCGAAAGGCACATATTTTACACAAGGGATCAAAAGCCTGGTGAAACTTTTGCATCATATAAAACTGATTTGAGAAACAAGGCTAAAATATGCAGATTTGGTGATTTAAGGGATGAGTTGATAAAAGACAGAGTTATGTGTGGTATTAAACATGATGTAGTGAGAAAGATTTTGTTTTGTGACAGTGATTTAACTTTGAATAAGGCCATTGAAATTTGTCAGATATACAAGCTCACAGAAAAGCACACAATTATGCTTACAAATGAAAAAGGCATGTTTCCAGTAACTTCTAAGGCTCACATTGACAGCATATAGCACATGGCTAAAAGAAACAGGCCCAAGCACATGGCAGCAACTGTAGCCCCTGCAGCGCTCACTGGTAAACCCCAAAGTTTTCTAGCAAGTTCCAGAGTTCGCACAGCCTCAGTAAAGCATAAGTGTGAGTCAGCAAACTTAAATGGGTCTATATCATATCATAAAATATCGAATCTAAATGTTCGAAGTTATAAACCTTCAAACATATGTAAAAAAAAAAAAAAAAAAAAAAAAAAACTAATGGTTGTAGGCAGGGGGGCAAGCACACCCTGTACCCCCCACACCCCCCACTCTTTAAATATGCAAACTCTAAAACCGCACTATAGTCCGGTAAAGGGAAGATTACTGCACTATAGTGCGGTCTCGGAGATGGTATATTTAAAGAGTGGGGGTGTGGGGGTGCAGGGGGGCTTGCCCCCCTGCCTACACTAGTCAAGTAAGTTCCGTTTTTTTTTTTTATTATATGTTCGATGTTTGAAACTTTGAACATTTAAATTTGATTATTTAACGTTCGAAGTTTTCAAACTTCGAACATATAATATAGACCCAACTTAAAGCACGGGCCACAACCCAGTTTCATTGCTAACTGTCGTAACTGTGGTGGAAATCATGAATCTAAAAGGGAAAATATTAGCTTTTGGTCAGCAATGTCACAAATGCATTAAATGGAATAATTTCAAAAGGTTTTGTAAATCAAAGGGCATACATTATTTTATTAAAAGGGAACATTTCAAGAAATGAGTTGATCAATTAGAAAACCATGACCCTACTTTTTATGTTGATGGTGTGTCAGCACTTAGTAAAATAGTCAATGCAGTTAATTTATGGGCCAAGAATGAAGTATTTTTTACTGTTCGGATAAATGGCAAACCCATAGAGCTCAAAGATAATACTGGCTAAAAATGTCTGCAGAAACATTTGCTAGAGTATGTGCTAGTAATTGGCTTGATTTGGCAAAGTGTGCAAAGCTTGTTGCTTATGGTGGTGAAAAGATTCAAAACAAAGGCTCAGTAATGGTTTCATGTTATTCTGCTGGCAGAAGCTACGACTTGTTATTTTATGTGGTCAAGAGGCACATACAGTCATTATTAGGGCTCAGAGATGGTTTGAAAATTAGATTGCTTTCATTTAATAAGGAAGTCCGCCATGTTACCGTAAAAGACCACTGTTCTAATTTTGCCCAGTCTATTTTTTCTACCTATGCTAATCTTTTCAAAGACAAACCAGGCAAGCTTCCAGTTGTGTACTCCATGAAGTTAGACCCAGATGTTAGTCCAGTTGTCAGGCCAACCCAGAAAGTTCCAATAGCTAAGCATACCAGAGTCATAGACGAAATAGACAAAATGGTGCAACAAGGTGTCATTTGTCCAGTAGAAGAGCCAAATGAATGGGTATCTTCCATGGTGGTAGGTCATAAGAAAAGCGCAGATGAAATCAGGATATGTATTGATCCATGAGATTTGAACAAGGCACTGAAAGGACCTCATCATCCAATCAGTACATTCAAAGAAGTCACTGCTGTTATGCCAAATGCCACTGTTTTTTCTGTCTTAGATGCAAAGAGTTCATTTTTGGCATATTTTGCTTGACAGAAAATCCTCATTGCTCAGTACTTTCAGTACTCCGTTTGGAAGGTACAGATTTCTGAGAATGCCATTTGTGATAAATTCTGCAAGTGAAGTCTTTCAGTGTGCAATGGAGCAAATTTTTTCTGGGTATCCTTGTACTATTATAGTAGATAACATACTAGTAGGAGGTAATGGTGAAGCTGGGCATGACAGAAACCTCAGAAACATTCTGGAAAGGGCACGTCAAGTGAATCTTAAGCTGAATCTACAGAAATGCAAATTCAGGCTATGAGAAGTCACTTATGTTGATCAATTATTTATCAGTTCAGGCTTATGACCAGACCCTTTTAAGCAAATAGCCATTCTCAAGATGCCAGCTCCAGACAATGTTCAAAACCTGCAATGTTTTCTTGGCATGGTTAACTATCTAGGTATGTTTATTCCAGACTTGAGCCAACTATCAGCATCACTCAGAGAGCTGACATGTAAAAATGTATCCTGGTCTTGGTTAGAACAGCACCAGAGAGCATTCCACAATGAAACAGACCAGGAATAAGCACCTCCAAACAAAAATGTTTTATTATCACACCAGATTAATTGTATTAGCACCTCAGCTAAAAAAATAGCCTGTACAGAGTAAATGTATCTGTACAATGAACCTCTTTTATACTAGATTTGCTACAATCATTCAATTGAAAAAACAGTTATACAATAATATAATCAATTATTCATTAAAAAAAATTAATTCTTAAAATAAATATGCTTACTATCTAAAAGTTTTCCAATTGTTCATAGGTTCATAGGTTCATAGGTTGGTACTAGGCTATCAGCCCTAGGGCCTATACAAGCCTAGCCATAACAATTCCCTGGCTATTTCTTCCCACATTATTTACTTTCCTGGACCCCTGTCTAGCAGGGCGACTGACGTGATCCCTGGGGTGAATTTCCTTTTTCCCATCCAATCGTTAACGTTCCTCTTGAAGAGGTCCAAAGAGGCACTCTGCTTTACATGTATGGGCAATCTATTCCAGAGTCTGGGGAGTCTCTGGGTCAGGAACCTATCCCTCCAGCATGTTTTGTTTATTGTGATGACAAGGTTTAGATCCATGGAGCGTGTAGCTCTGAGGGATTGGGATTTCTTTAAGTGTAGCATGTCCAACAGCTCTGGGTTTGACATGGCCTTGTATGTTAAGCAGAGATCGCCTCTGAGTAAACGATATGCGACAGAGTATAGCTGGAGTTTTTTAAGGTGGTCAGCGTAGGGCATCTGCTTTAGGCCTGTGATTCTTTTAGTGAGGCATTTCTGAGGCCTTTCCAGTTGTTGCAGATGTCTTGAGAGGTACATACCAAATGGGGCGTTGTATTCTATAATGGGTCTAATGAGGGATGAGTACAGTAGGACAATGACCTCCTTTTTTCTGGATGAAAAGCCCTTCGTGATGAGGTGTGCCACATAGAAGGATTTCCTGACTGTTGTGGCGATATGGTTATCGAAGGTGAGACCACTGTCCACCTGTGTCCCTAAGTCTCTTATCACACTTTCTGTGTTTAGTGTACTGCCACCTATATGGTAATTCATGGATACATGTTTTTCCCAAAGGGATAACAATACATTTCTTGGCATTGAGCTTGAGCCCATGGCTCTGGCACCAAGCATCTGTTTCTGTAAGGCCCTTTTGTAGAGTATCCACATCATTTGGGGATTCAATAATGGCTCCCAGTTTGCAGTCATCTGCAAACTTTGTTAGCCAGAGTCCCTTAGTGTTGACCTGTACTTCAGAGAAGTAGATGCCAAACAAGAGCGGCCCCAGGAATGAACCCTGAGGTACTCCACTTGTCACTTGTCTGGAGATGGATTTGGAGTTGGCTACTTTTTTCAGTGTGGGTTCTATCAGTAAGCCATTTAGCAACCCATTGGGTGACATAGGGATTAATGCCCAACTTAGTAAGTTTATCTATGATTCCAGAGTGGGGAATCCTTGTTCATACCCTTAGGTTGGAGTGTATTGTATTTTAATGTAAAAATAGATTATTTTTTTCTTAAAAAATACTTTATACTGTCTTCACTCAAAAAATCTGATTTAACACAGAAGGTCTTTGGCTAACAAAGTTCGCAGGTGACTGCAAACTAGCAGCCATAATCAAAACTCCTAACGATGTGGACATCCTACAAAGGGGCCTCACTGAGACAGATGCCTGGTGTCAAAGCCGTGGCCTCAAGCTCAATGCCAAAAAGTGCATTGTCATCCCTTTTGGTAAAAACTCTGTACCCATGAGCTACCACATAGATGGTAGTCTACTTAACACCGAAAGTGTGATAAGAGACCTTGGGCCACAGGTGGACAGTAATCTCTCCCTTGATAATCACATCACCACAGTAGTCAGGAAATCCTTCTACGTGGCACACCTCATCACAAAAGGTTTCTCATCCAGGAAAAAAAGAGGTCATTGTTCCCCTCTACTCATCACTCATTAGACCCATTATAGAGTACAATGCCCCTTTTGGTATGTACCTCACAAGACATCTACAACAACTGGAAAGGCCACAAAAATACCTCACAAAGATGATTACCAGCCTCAAACAGATGCCCTACGCAGACCGTCTCAAAAAACTCCAGCTTTACTCTGTCGCATATCATCTACTCAGAGGCGATCTCTGCCTAACATACAAAGCTATGTCAAACCCAGAGCTGTTCAACATGCTCCATGTAAAGAAATCCCAATCCCTCAGAGCTACACGCTCTAGGGACCTAAACCTTGCACCACAATAAACAGAACATGCTGGAGAGATAGATTCCTGTCCCAGAGACTTCCCATACTCTGGAACAAACTACTTATCTATATCAAACAAAGCTCCTCATTAGCACTCTTCAAGAAAAATCTTGATGATTGGATGGGAAATAGGAAATTCACCCCGGGGATCACCTCTGTGGCTCTGCTCGACAGGGACACAGGAAAATAATTTTCTTGGTTGGCAAAAGCCAGGGTACCATTTGGCTAGGCTTATATAGGCCCCAGGGCCAATAGCCTAGTACCTACCTATGAACCTATGAACTTGCTCCAAGGCTGTCACTTGTAAACCATTCAAACTACCATGGTGCACTTTATTAAAATGTTCTGCTATTGGGCTAATTGTTTTATTGTTTTTAGCACCCCTAATATGTTCCTTAACTCTTTCACCTACACTTCTTTTGCTTTCTTCTATGTAAAAATTCTCACAAGGGCACCTGAGTGCATAAATCACACCTACACTTTTACATGACAAGGAACCTTGCATATGAATTTTTTTCCACTGGTTATATTAAAAGTCCCTACTACATATTTACAAATAGTACAACTTCCACGAGGTTTAGTACCTGTTATTACCACTTCCTTTGCTCCATTTTCCACTGGTTTCTTAAAAGTCCCATGTACGAAAATCTTAGTTTAACATCTCTAAGGGGGACTACCTCCCTTTTAACTACATTCCAATAATCTCTTAATGTTTCCTGTCAGAATATTTTGAAACATAAAAAAGACTCTATTGCGTAACAGAATAACGAGATGTTTTCTTGTTTTTATTACCTACTGAGGATCCTGAAACAACACTCTTTTTGTTTCTCATTATTTTGCTGCAACTATCTCTAAATAAATTTTCATCATTACCCCTTTTCAAAAACATTATTGCTGCCCTTTTGGTTTTCAGTTCACATTCTTGTTCATCACTGCATAATCTACTAATTCTTAAAATCTCTCCATAGGGAATAGAAGCCAGGGTATGCTCAGGATGACAACTAGACGCATGTATCATATAGTGTGATTGTTCAAACGTCCTATATATCCTGGTTTTAATAATCCCACTATCCAAACCTTCTAAAGAAATGTCCAAATAATTGACTGATTTTCCTTGTTGTAGACCATCATATCTCATAAAAAATCTGTTTTCATTTAAGTATTTTGTAAAAGACTGTACCTCATTTTGTCCACCCTTACAAATGAAAATAAGGTCATCTCTCTTTCAGTTTTTCCTGGTTAGGGGTCGCCACAGCGGAACGCTGGTCTGCTTATGATTGGCAGTACATTTTTACGGTGCCGAGGTGCCAGCCCGACATCCAACCAAGGCACACCCATTCATGCACGCACCTACCTGCATGTCTTTAAGCATCATTTGACTGCAGGGAGGACATGCAGACTCCACACAGAAGGCACTCCAGCCGAGAATCGAGCCAGAGAACCTCTTGCTGTGAGGTGACGATGCTAACTGCTGCACCACCGCATAAGATCATCAATGAATCTAAAATACTTCTTAACATTTTTTTTATAAAAAATACTCCTATAAATGTGAATACTTTCCACTAGGCCCATGAAAAGGTTAGTGCCCATGGGAGCAAAGCCTTTGATGTCCTGAAACAGAGAATTACCAGTTCAACTACTCTCAGAAACTATGATGTCCACACGCCAGTTACTCTTTTATGTGATGTTTTGAAATTTGGTCTTGGTGCAGTCATTCTACAAGAGGGTCAACCTGTTGCTTATGCATCCAGAACTCTTACCCCAACTGAAATGCAGTATGCTCAGATAGAGAAGGACTCTTGGCAATTGTGTCTGTATGTTCAAAGTTCCATGTTTATGTTTATGGTAGACTTATCCAGATTGAAACAGACAACCATCCTCTAGTCAGTATTTTGAGAAAGCTTATGCATACAGCTCCAGCCAGATTGCAATGCATGATGCTGAGATTGCTAAGAGAAAAGCAAACTTCTTTATGTTGCTGATACATTTTTTTTTTTTTCAGATCGCCCAGAAATACCACTGAACAGCATGAAACTGAGAAACTTGATTTTGAAGTCATGGAAGTGAGACATTTTTCTTCCACATGTCTTGATGAGCTTGGAAGTGATAAAGCCACAGATCCAGTTCTTCAGAAGTGCAACCACTTTATCAAATGGACGTCAACGCAATTTAGTTTACCTCAAGAAGTGCAACCTTATTTTCCATACATAGATGAGATTTTGTTGGACAATGGTTATTGTCATGAAACATCAGAAAGTTATTATTCCAAAGTCTTTGCAACAAGAGTAAATTACTGTCTTACATAGAGGCCATCCAGGAGCAGACTCTATCAAAAGAAGGGCAAAAGGACTATTATTTTGGCTTTCTATGTCACAACATATCAACAGAGTACTTTCATCTTGTTTTGTATGTAACAGTACAAAGTCACATAAACAGAGAGAACCACTGCAGCTAAACCAGATCCTTTGTCAACAGTAGCTACCAACATTTTCGAGTGGAATGGTCAGCATTATTTGGTGTTAGTAGACTCTTATTCTAATTGGTTCAGGATAGACCTACTTCCTAATCTAACACCCAAGTGTCATTACTAAGATGAAGTTTCATTTTGCAGTCCATGGTATCCCGCACAAAGTTATTTCTGACAATGGCACATAGTTCAAAAGATTTGCCGAAGAGTGGGACTGTACTCATGTCATGAGTAGCCCAGAGTATTCGCAGTCAAATGGTTTGGCAGAACATGCAGTTCAAAGTGCAAGACAGCTACTAGAGAAGTCAAAATGAGACAATAGTGATGTTTTCCTGAATCTTTTGAATCTCAGAAACATTCCTTGTGACAAACATCTTGGTTCACCTGCTCAGAGACTTCTTTCGAGACAAACCAGAACCACATTACCAATCAGTAGTCAATTGTTGGTACCATGTGTCAAGAAAAACAGGTCGGTGAAAGCCAATCTGTTTTACTAGGATTTTCCATAAGGTAGGAAGAATGGAAATTGGATTGTAGTGTGAGAAGTTGGTAGGGTGTTGTTGGTTTGGTCATGGTTTTACTGTGGCAGATTTCCAAGTTAGGCAGAATATTTTGTGATGTGCAAAGTTTGTAAATGTGTTTAAGGGGAGATATGATGAATTCATGGAAGTGATGGATAAACCAAAATTAAAGGTGGGTAATACCAGCAGGGTTGTCCAGTTGTAATTGTTTAAGGAAATGGACGATGTCTTTAGCTGAGATTTATGTGAAGTGAAGCAATGGCCTCTAGAGTATTGGAAAGGCAGTAGATCCAGGAGGTGTGATAAAGGAAGGGGATGGTTCGGGGGGGGGGGGTACAGAATTCCCTAAGAAAGTCTGAGGAGGTAAGAAATTAAAAGATGTTTTGTATGAACAAGTTGTGGCATTGTGACCAGTTAGTCTGCTGAATTCTTCTCATACCTGTTTTGGGGATTGTATAATGACTCTTGATCATATTTTATTAGTTGGCTTTTCATTGCTTGTTTATTGTTGAGTCAGTTTTCATTTAATCACTGCTCAGAAAATGTTTTACACATTGCAGATGGTGGCAACAGGAGGAATGTCAAACTTGTCCCCCTGTAGGGCTTATGTTAAGGCCTGTCCTCAAGTCTTACTGGACTGAGAATTGATGTATCAGACTCATTAAGTCGTGTTTTAATATAGTGCAGCTCAACAAACTGATATTAACCTTGGCATAATGGTTAAGGTGCTTACCTTAAAGACACAAGGAACAGGGTTTGATTCTCACATGGAGTAATTGGCTCGGCTTAAAATGTCCCACAAGGGCAGTTAGCCTAGTACTAACCTATGAACCCATATATGTACACAAACCAGGTCCCTGTATATTTCATGTCTTCATTGTTTTTAGTTTAGTGTTCCCCTTTCACTTCAGTGTGGTATGGCAGCTGATGACGTTACTGGTGAACAAAGCTTTAGGCATTTGGCACAAAGTTTTAGTAATGGAGTGCTTCTTAAGTGGCTGTGCCCTCGAGTTCTGAAGTGATTTTAATCTTTTCTTTTTGCAATGTCACTTCATTTTTATGAACTTTACAAGCAAAATCAAGATTATATTAAGAATTGTTGGTTTTAAAGTTTATTTTAGTTATTTCAGATAGTTACAATTGGATCCAGCTAACTTTTCTGACTGGCTAGTTAAAATCAGAGTTTGCCAATACACTGTTGGCTTTTCTATCTTTGTCTGATTACTTGTGCATCATGACTAGGAAGGGAGGAAAGGGCTACTGCATTACGTCTGTGCTCAACAGTGAGCCTGTCTTGTCTGTGAAAAATGGTCTGAGGGACTATCCCTCTTACCTGGTAAAAAATAAAGTGCACTTGTATTTCCTCTGTTCTCACTGATTTGTTAGTTTATATACAAACAGGCACACAACCGCTCTCACATGCACATACGCACACAGACAGACACACACACACACACACACACACACACACACACACACACACACAAACACACGTGTATATACACACACACACACACACACACACACACACACACACACACACACACACACACATACATATATACACACATACATGGCTCTGACAATGTCCTTGTGTGATCTCACATACAGTGCACATGACGGCTCTGATTCCTGGAAACTATCCTTGTGTGATCTCACATACAGTGAACATGATGGCCCTGATTCCTGGAAACTATCCTTGTGTGATCTCAGATACAGTGCACATGATGGCCCTGATTCCTGGAAACTATCCTTGTGTGATCTCAGATACAGTGCACATGATGGCCCTGATTCCTGGAAACTATCCTTGTGTGATCTCACATACAGTGCACATGATGGCCCTGATTCCTGGAAACTATTCTTGTGTGATCTCACATACAGTACACATGATGGCCCTGATTCCTGGAAACTATCCTTGTGTGATTTCACATACAGTGCACATGATGGCCCTGATTCCCGGAAACTCTGCAGAAACCAAGAAGGTAACAAAGAGACAGAGATTCACTTTTGTTTTATAATTATAGAAATATGGAAATGTACAAAATGATATGAAGTAATGGGTTTAAAAATGTTTAACTTTTCTGAAGCTTTTTGTTTGGTGTACTGTTTTGTTTTCTCATCTGACCATGAATAATGATCAGAAGCGTAACAGTCTTTCAAAATCACTAAATATGTAACTTTGAACCTGATAGTTTGCTGTTAACACAAAAAAGAGATGTTGCAGTGTGCACACTGTCTGTGTTAGATCTGTAATAATAGTGGTGCTATTAGTTATTATCAAGCTGAGGTACGGACACAGTCAGCTGACACTGTGGTTGATTAAATGAGTGCACTTATTTCCATGGACACTGACTGTTTGTATTAGAAACTGTAGAAAGGAGTTAGTATAAACTCTTTGCTATAGTTTAGCTCTTTGCAACAGTTTTAGAATTTCAGCAAGGCATTTTTTTTATTCTCAGTTTTGGAGGACCATTTATTTCAACTTCAGAATATTTTTTTAGGGGCTTTAGGACTGCCCAGGGTGCCAACTGTTTTACCCATGGATTTGGTCTTCACTATATACAGTTACATATAGATTCCATAAAGCTATCTTTACACTAGGTCTAGTAATTCACAGGACTGACGCATGTTAGGTAAACCCAAAGAAATGCACTTTAATTTACTTAATGACAGCTGTGCACAGTCCTGATTCTGGTGCTGTTTCTTGGTTTGTCTTTCATAGCAAGTATAGCAGTGACTCTCCTGTTTTAAGTTCAACACAACTGTTTCTAGCAGCATTGTTTTAGTAGATGGCCTACTGTTCAATTATACATTTGGTCCTAGGTCTTCAACTATCACTATAGCTGAAAATGGATTCACCGGTGACATCTCTACAGTCTTTGAGCTCCTTGTTGGTTCCACTCACTTGATTCTAAGGCATAAGCACTTGCCCTTGCATTTTCAACATGCATCTAACACTGAATTTGTACATTTCGCAGGTCATCTTCCTGAACTGAGTAAGATTTTGGATTTTTGGAAATGAGGTCTTACAGCTGCTTGTATCTAATCTAATATCATTCTCACTCTTGTCTTGGCTCCTTTACAGATGACTGAGGTGAAATTTCTCGAGCATCAGCAGCCCAAAGAAAAAACAGCAGAGCACAACCTCATTCTCTGTTTTTCATAGGAAATTACTGGCACTGATTCACTTCTGTGACAGATTTCTCCTTTCCTTAAATTAGTACAGCTCTGGTGACGGACTGTGTAAGTTCATGGTGTGTGGAGGCTTGCTCCCACTTTGGGATTGCCGAGAGCTTGCTTACTTGCAAAAAAAAAAAAAAAAACAAAGTATAGTTTCATCCTTCTGTGTTTCAAGAATGCTCCTATCAATGGAAGTGTAGAAACTGAGGTTTCATAGTAAACTCCTTTTTTTTATCCTTTTGGTAAGGATAGGGTCTTAGCACGTCTGTCACGGTTTTAGCTGCCTTTTCTGTAAAGGCTCTGCTGCTTGCATTCTGTATAACGCTACAAGTAGTGAAAATGACATAGAAAGCTTTGCTGATGGCCTTTTTCCTTTCAGTAACTGTGAAAATCCTGCTTCTTGCAGTGGAGTGTTAGTATACTTTAGTAACCCTAAACAAACATTGCAATCGATGCTTCATGTTTGTTGAAAATCTTCACATTTTAAATCATGGATACAGTGGCCCCACTCCTTAATTCCCATGCACTGGAAAACGTTCTGATCTCCTGGCATGCAAACTGTGGACCATGACCTGACATTCTTTGATCGAAATGATAAGGAATGATATCTTCTCAATATAGATTTGTAGACATTAATCATTGACATAGCTGTCATATATTTCAGCTGAATAATTCCAAACTTTCAATATGGAGTAAAAGGTTTCAGTTACTGTGTTAAACAAGGCATGTCCCATCTTTTAACTATGGGTATGTTGGAAACTTTAGATATGTCATCTCATACTTCTGATTTTGTTTTTTGTATGTTTCACAAAGTGATAAAATGCTGCATCATCTGCTGTTTTTGCACCATCATGTTAGGTGAGAACATACCATTTCTGGATCTCTTTTTGTTGGTAGACATTCCCACATGTGGTGCTGTAGTGCAATGGTTAACGTTGTCACCTCACAGTAAGAGGTTCTCCAGTTCGATTCTTGGCTGGGGTGCCTTCTGTGTGGAGTCTGCATGTCCTCCCTGCATTTACATGGTTTACCTCCAGGTCCTCTGGTTTCCTCCCACATTCCAAAGACATGTGCCTCTGGAGCATTTCTCCCAGGCCTCTGGTGAAAATGGGCTCTGTCCTAGTTGAACTTTTCCAGTCAACAAATGTTAAATAAATGGGATTCATATACCTTTAGAAACATTTATTTTAACCAAGCTGGAATAATGAGATGATTCTGCAATATGTCTTAATCAGTGGATGAAGGTTTTTCCCACTGGCCAGATATCCAGTCAGTTATGGCTTCACACAATAATTGCATTTTCTGGGTAATATCTTATAGCAGTGTTCAGGACCAGAAATCTTTCATCTGGCACTGTATTTGTGTCATCAACTATACAACTTGAACATTTTCTCTTAGCAGCTGTTCCTTGTAATCAGTTAAATTGGTTCTACTTACTGGATCAGCAGTATGCATTTACCTTGCTATGACGTGCTGTATTTCTACAGCATGCTTTTAAATAATTAACATCGCTCTCTATAATCTTCCTTGCAATTTGTGCAGAAGTTTCTTGAAAATACTCTTTAAGGGGCTGTGATGTGTCCCAACTATATTATGTTTTCCATTCACAGAGTCATAAAATTTATGACAAATAAAAACTCTGAACAGCATTTTTTCCTTCTCTGTGCAAATCTAGTTTGTGTATTTCCTAAGTCTCATGAGTCTGATACAACGTTGAACACTGAAAGCTGTCTAGGAGCACTGACTCTGAATATATCTTTTGGAGACGGGGGGGTTTCCCTTTTCTCCACTGTTGTACAAACTTGGAGTAGGTATATATAATTTTGGGGGTTGTGGGGGACTTGCCTGATACATTGGGGGTGCAGGGGGGACTTGTTCCCCTGCATAAAAATGTTTTGCAGGATTGCCAAAAGTTGTTTTGACAGAATGTCTTTGATCTATTGGCAGTTGAAGAAATGGCTTGCAGTGGATCAACATGAACTCATCCAGGCAGCCATCAGGGGTGGTTTGAGCTTGTTAATGTTTTCTTCCTGCTCTAACTCATACACATACCCAGCGTAACACAGGGAAGTGTAATGAGCCATCCATGAATGACAACCTCACTTCAACAAAGGGCAGTGGCTTCAGTCAGCCATGCCCCTCCCCTTAGCATGAGGGGTGTTTTCTCTAGTGTTGATTGCAGTATGCATTGTACCTCCGAGTGATTACTGACTTCTTCCCCTGGGAGAGGTGAATGGGCCATACCCTTTTACTCCTCCCCCTCCCTGTTTGGCTCCTCCAGTGCTGGGGTAGTAGAGCAGATTGCAGTCAGGGGTCCATCCCTCATGAATTGGAGCCAGGCTAATTGCCTCTATAGTTAAAGAGTTGTGCGCCAATAATGGGAGAAGCAGAGCTAAGCTGCTTTATGGCTGCAACAGTTCTGCAGTGGGGAGTATGACTGACATGGTGGATATAACACTGAAGGCAGGCTAGCATGGCCAAGTCAGTGCATACCTTCACATGCAATGTAATGCCGAATAATGTGATCTATATCACGGAATCAAAATGACAAAACATCGACCACCGTTTCATCGACACCAAAATGGTGAAGTACACTTTGTGCAAACGGCCAGTTCACCGAGTTTTTTCTTAGGGAAAAAATTGGTTGCCGTCACTATGAATTTGCTCTTTTCCCCACTGTAGTGTGATCTCAGAGTTGGTATATTTAGTTGAAGGGGGAGTGTGGGGGTTAAGTCCCCCGCTTTGCAGTTTTTGAAGTGGTATGTTGTGCCTGTTTGGCCTACTGATTTTTTTCCCTAGGAAAAAACTTGGTGATCTGGCCATTCGCATAACTTGTAGTTTAGTATTTTGGGGTCGATGAAATGGCGGTCAATGTTTTGCAGTTTTGATTTCATAATATAAACCCGAATAATGCATTCAGGCTAGCACAGCAAATTCAGTGCATGCTTCACATGCAACATAATGCAGAATAATGCATTTAACACAGGAAGGTATATAGTGGACACCAGATGGATAGCTGGGGGTGTACACAGAAAAGTGTCAGCCTTGTTCTCAGAATAAATGGAGAGGAAATGGAGTAGATTGGAAAGTAGGAAGAAGGAAAACAAACAGAGCAAAACACACAAGGATAACCATAAGATAGGTCACATGGGTGGGGGGGCTATCTTTTTCAGGGAAGAGCACTACAAGTTTTATAAAATAAAACAGAATGGAAAAGTTTTGATGTATGGTTGTGGGTGAGATAGACAGAGAATGGTAGATAGTAAGAGCACACAGACAAGCATGGGACACTGACAGAGTGTGGTGCTATACACATAAGGGAGGGAGTACATTGGATGGACAGAGGTATACAGTGGGGAAAAAATGGTGGTGGGTAGGGTCACACAATGATCAGAAAATGTGGGGTGATGCATAAGGGCCAGAAAATGGTAAGATGAGCATAGAGTAGGATCTTAACATGGTTGGATATCAGGCCAGCCAAGGGAGCAGCAAATGCAGGCATCACTCACCTGGGTGGCTGATGTTATGGGTTGGTTGCTCACTGGTGGCCCGATGGGCTGGATCTGCCAATTTCAGAAGTCCATAAGTCACACAATAAAGTACTACATATTGCCAAAGTGTGCATCCAGTTGCTGCCAGACAATGGCATTCACCAAGCTCCTCATCTGACACCACAGGACTAACAGAGAAACGTCTAGCTCACTCTCAGAAAAAATAAATAAATAAAAGCATTTACTACTCCCAAGACTGGCTGTGGAGGTCAGTGACCCCTCCATGTCAACTCCAGGAGGGTAACTATCACCTTCTTGCTGAGAAGTATACATGGTGGTCATTGGTGACCCAGATCCAAAAGCATAATTCTGAAGAGCCCAAGGTGACCATGGCTTCACATTGTCTACTTCCACAAATTTACCTACAAAAGGATAACACAGCAGAAAAAATAACTGCACACAGATACTACAAACACAGCCACTGTTATCCAGTAGATTGTCAACCACATAATGTAGCCCAGTGCCTGGACAGTTGCCTTTACCTTCAGTGACATTCAACTATATTCTGCTGTCACTCCTCTGCTGCTGGGAAACAAAGTATACATTGCATTTCTGATTATAAATGTACAACAGTTAAGACAGTAGAATATCACAGAACACTACTTACAGGACATGTGAGGCTGCCTGTCCTGGACCTCTGTCTTCCATTTATGAAATAAGTCAGGGTAGTACCAGCTCTGGTCATTGTACTGATGCTGACCAGAATGAGTGATGCCAGTGGCATGACTCACCACTAGAGTAAGCTAATGCCAGGCACCCACCTTCTGCAATGAGCCTTCATGCTCATGCCCCAGGCATTCTTTAAAGTACTTATGTAGGAAAATAGGAAAATCCTGCTGTACCTAGGCACAGCATGCTTGAGTATTACATTCCACTGTACCTGAGGTAGCCATGGCCAGTCACTGAATTCTACTTGAGGAGCAAAATGATATTCTGACTCACATATATTATTGTATATTGTATTGCATGTTATGTTGCAAAATGCCCACATAATGCCGTTTCTCTCCTTTGCAGTCCTGGGAAACCAGATATGCTTCTCTGAATACTGTAGTATAAAGTCGAGGAAATAATTTAGGATTTGGAAGGCTGACGAGTCCATCTCTAATGTGTTCAAGTTACTAAGGTAATTAAGGCTATGTGTACCTTAGTATCCTCAGGAAAGGACATACCACACATCCCCTTGATTCTGTTCGTGCCTATTTTGTACATTTCTGAATCAATTTGCTAATCATCTATGAATCCCAGCCCATGTCTCCTTCTGTAAACATGCAAACTATGCTGTCACACATCCTCAGTGAAATGCATCCTACCCCTGTGCTGTAATTCCCTAATTATTAGGCATTACACATTTTGGATTCAGAATGTAGTTTTATCAGCATTTTCTGGCCATGTTGCCTGTGTTCTGTTACTCATACCCATAGGCACACATGCATCTCTGTAGGATCTATTATGAGGCTGCTTTAACTGGGATTACAGAGCTACAGCTATACAGTTACTTATATACCTTACCTCTTGCACAAATTGCTCAACCATATTTGACCCCGCTGACTTTAGCTTCTACCCAGAATATGGTAAAAAAATGTATGCTAAGACACAGCATTCTGAATTTAGACTCGAGCATTGTGTTACACTTTGCTCTATACAGACTTTGTCATTTAATGATAATTTCGCAATTTAGACTTCTTGAAAACTCCTTTGATACTTATTCTGAAATTCACTGTTAGGGTTTTTGTCAGGCATCACTTTTTTATAGCTTTCTCTCTGTGGTTAGGTTACATGATACTTACAAACTACATTTTTACTGTACTCAAAAACAACTGTCACTCTCTCTCTCAACTCATTTGTCCCTACAACATTAATATTCTGTTATTGCAATTTCTTATTTTTAAAACACATTTTTGAAAAGTGGCCAATACCTCCCACACATTCTTCCGTGATTACTTGTTTTGCATTACCTGTTATCATCTCTGTTAACACAGCATTTACACTGGGTTTTGTTTCTTCCTACTTGCTTGTTACCAGGTGCCATTTTCTTGGCTGTGATGGGATGTTGACTTTTATTTCTGTTTCAGTTTTATTATTTTTATAGCTTTTAGGCTTTATTTTCTTTTTATGTTCACAAAAAGTGTCAACCTTGTATACTTCCAGTTATAAACTTTCACTATGCATTTGACATACATGAAACAAATATATGTCATTTTCCAGTGTCAAGTCAGATTGAGTTAGTCTGTCTCTTATATGGTCATTTCTTATGCCACAGACTATTTTGTCTCTGGTAAGGCAGTCACAGAGTAGTCCATATTCATATTTGTACACCCTGAATCTGAACTCACTAACGTACAATATTCTTCTAGACCTCTTAACTTCTTGTGAAAAACAAATGTCTCAGATTCTTCTTCAGCTTGCAGTATGCTTGCAATTTACTTCTCACTTCTGCCAGACTATTTCTTGTCTCTTCTTTCAGAATAACAACAACAACAAAAAGCATGAAATACTTTGATGGCTTCTTCACACACAATTATTGCCACTAAAGCCACTCACATAAGACATGGTTCAGACTTTCGGATCCAGGCTTCTCAATTCCCTGAATGGGTTTCCTACTGGCCAAATTATTGAACTAAAAATTGAGGAATGCCTTCACAAAAATTGAAAAAAAATTATACCTTACTCAATGAAAATATGACAGTTTGAGTGGATTATGAAGAACAGACTTCTCTGTGTGAAAGCAAAACTATTTAGACAAATTTGCAGAAGAATTTCTGAAAAATGAACTCATAAAGAATAACTTTAGGGGACTTGCAGTTAAGGTGGAAGCAGAATAGTTGCTCTGATTTCTGGCTCCTCACCTCTCCAATGTGTATCAAAGGTGAAAGAGACAAAGATCTAAATAGACTGGTGGCAATTAGATCTTAGTGAGGTGTTCTGTAGGAATTAAGAGGACTGATGACAAGGAAACTGACAAAAAAAAGAAAAAAAAGAAAAAAAAAGCTTCTCTGCATCAGTTCCTGCAGTGGAGTGACAGGTGAAATCTCTGGCATTCTGGTCAGATTTACCTGATCAGGATACAGCAGCTACAGGGTGGGAAATCAAACCCTGACAGGCAGCCTTCAGCATATTATGGCTGAATAGCAGCAGATGAATTCTACTTTTGCTGCCTAAATGGAAAATGTGGATGGAAAACTTTTGGATATGGGACACGCACTTTCCTGTCATTCTGAGTACCTAGCTTAGATGAGGACTGAGATGGGAGCTGTCAAACATAGACTGGGATCGACTGAAGCCTGCCTGGAGCAGACAGAAGCAAAGACAGTCAATTTGGAGTATAGGGAGCAATGGAAAAATCTCAGGTTTACAGGAGTGCAATAGTGGGAAGAAGGACTGAACTGTTTACAATTCATGACAGCACAACTGGCTCTATGTTCTACTATGTAAGAAATGTTTATCCCCAACATTTGCATGCCAGGATGCCTAGACCAGTCCTAGTTTATGTGGAATCTTTTGCATTATTTTGTGGACCCCAAAAATGTTTATCAAGGTATGGAATCTTTTGCATTATTTTGTGGACCCCAAGAATGTTTATCAAGGTGAGAAATGTGTGAGTGTACTGTGATCATGATTTATTTGATGGATACTCATTTGAAATGGTCAGCTTTCTAACCTGCTATTAAACTTTACAGGCAAGCAAGTCTGTGCATTTGAGAGTTTTCCTGCCAGGACATCCAGTCACATTTACAATGCTGTAGGATGCACAGCAGAGGCTGAAACAGCCTCTTCTGCTGACTGACCACATTGGTAACCAATAGGCACCAGTGGTGAATCCACCTGGATCTACATGGACAAGTGAGAACTGAAGGATATGCAAAGAATTGTTTCTCTCTTTTTAAATGAGTTGGATTGGATTGGTTGTCCCCTGTGAATCAGACGGAAAGTTAAAAAGGCATGATGTTGTTTCTCTCTTCTTTTTTTCTGTTTCTATATCATTATTTTCTCACTAGGTGTTATGGTATGTGCCGAATAAGGCTTGAGTTCCAGCCAGTAAACTGTTAGTAAGTGAAAACCTCTTTGGACCTCTTCAAGAGGAACCTTGACGATTGGATGGGAGAAAGGAAATTCACCCCAGGGATCACGTCAGTCGCCCTGCTAGACAGGGGTCCAGGAAAGTAAATAATGTGGGAAGAAATAGCCAGGGAATTGTTATGGCTAGGCTTGTATAGGCCCTAGGGCTGATAGCCTAGTACCAACCTATGAACCTATGAACCTATGAGTGGGGACTTGACTGTCCAAAGGGGAGAGTTTACATCACTGTTTTATACCCAACACAAGTGGTGGAACAGAAAATAGTTGTCTGGTTGACGCCAGATGGAACTTTGCTAAAGACTGATGGCTTTGAAAAATCGTAGGTACTTATTTACTTTTGGAGTTCTGTCTGGGGAGGCTGGGAGTAATGAAATAGGTGACAATTGCAAGAGAATGACATATATCCAAAGGATTCTTGGTCACGTTGCTGGAGATGGCTCTAAATTGAGGGGTGAGGGGCTAGGAATTGGAAGAGGCACATGGGTGGAAGTGAGTGCGTTAGTTCCAAGCACTGTCTTTTTTTTGTTTTGCAGTGTGGTTCATCCTTCCTGCCTATATTAACAGAGGTATTTGACCTCCTCTAGTGCAGTGTATGATAAAGCTGATTGTTAATAATTTTATATGTAAACTTACTTTTTTTGTGCACTGTGATTTATTGTAAATATGTTGCAGTTTCCTTCTTATGCCATGTTATCACACCAGAGGACACACTTCTGAGTTATACTCGCAATGTCTTTATTAGCAGCAGGAACGGTAGAGAATGTACAATAATGGGTCAGTTGTTTAAAATGGCTCCCAGGGCACTTATCATTTAACAGGCAGGCAAACTAGACAAGAAGGCTCATCGGAATGTAACATTATGTACAGGGTGTTAACTTGGAATGGCAGTGGGTTGGTGAATCCAATTAAATGGTCAAGGTTTTTATACTGTTTTATATTTTATGTTGGTTGGTCGTAGCATTTGTGCTATTGCAGGAGACGCACCTTAATGGCTCTGAGCTTTCAAACTTGAGCAGGTAAGGGTAATCTTTCATTGTCCAGGCTGTATATCTTGGGGAGAAACAGAACTAGGGTGGTTAAACAAAATTAATTATTTTCTGTTACATAACATATTGTTGGATAGAGAAGGTGGATTGGTAATGGTCAAAGAGTGTTTGAAAGGGGTCTACACCACTATCTTGAATGTTTACCTCCCACCAAGAACTACAGTGGAGCTAGTAAAGAGACCACTTAGAGACTGTGACCTTTCAAAAAGGGCTTATTGTCTGGGGGGTGGTGCATGTGGGAACACTGTCCATAGGCAAAGTCTGTACAGGCCCAAGCAATTTAAAAATATCCATAGCAGGAAGATAATTAATAGATATATTAGTACTATGGGCATGGAAGATGGTTTGTAAAGGTCAAAGGGTGTTTGTAGGGGGTTTATACCACTATCTTGAATGTTTACCTCCCACTAAGAGCTACAGTGAGGTAGTAAAGAGACCACTTAGGGACTAGGTGACATTTCAAAAAGGGCTTATTATCTTGTGGGTGGGCTGGAGCAGTGTCTTTTTCCTAAGCAATGTTTGTACAGGCCCCAGGCAGTTTAAAATATCCTGGTAAGGGAGGTACGTTAATAGATATCTTAATACTATGGGCATGGCAGATGCACACAAGGTCTGTGCCCTTCCTAATGAATATTTTACATGTTTTTCTCATGCATTATATTCAGGATCAAGGATTCATCAAACATTGATAAGAAAGGAGTACAGTTATTTGATTTGTGGCACTCGTATCAGACCCTCACACATGGTGTACCCCTTGAATTGGACCCTGAGCAATATGACAGGCCTCTGAGGGTGAATCTATACTTCTGCATGGGCACTGTATTTCAAAACAAGCTGTCTGTCTGGGTGGCAGTGCAGGGTGTTGGGGTCCTGGGGTGGATTTGGAGCTGGGAGAAGTTGTGGCTGGATGGGTTTGGTAAAGATAGGAAGGACAGGATGAATTGGGAGCTGTGGGTTTACCAACAAGAAGTGATGGAAGTCCAGTATGAGGCTATCAGAGGGAACAAGGAAATGGAAGTGAGAATTGTTTTCAAATTACAAAATAGGTGTTATGATGAAAACTTTGAAAATCAGATTTTTTTGAAAATATCCCTGAAAACCCGAAATGCCTGGCTTTGAGACTGAGAGTTTAGAGTGTGGATAAAATAATAGTCAAGCTACACCATCCCATTTTGGGGCATATAGTGAATTTGTGTATGCAGGTAACAGACTATATCATGAAGATAGGAATTCCTTTTCTAGAAAAGAATATGAGGGTTACATGCAGAAGTTGGATATCCTGAGGATGAGTGAGGCCCAGGTGGACCATCTGACCTTGAGGTGGACCAAGCCTTGAGGGAGGTCTCCTTGGACAAGACACATGGTATAGATGGGGTCCCTTTAGAGGTGTATGTTATGGTTATGAATTATTTCCACTCTCTCTGGGTAGAATTGTTTAACAGTGTTCTGGCAGGGGGACTGACCCCTGACAATTGCAGGCAGGCAATAGTGTCAGCTATCCTAAAGTCAATAAAAAGCTCAACTAATGTTACATCATAACGCCTCATATCAGTGTTAGCATACAGTTACAATATTTTCACCAGTATCCTGACAAGGAAGTTAAGTACATTTATTCCAGAGTTGACTCATGTAGACCAGATGGGGTTCATCTCAGACAGATCTGCATTTGATAATGTCATTAAAGTGGGTTTACTGGTGATGTATGCTAAACTTCACTCAGATCCCCTGGTTTTAATCAGTTGTAATGCCAAGAAGGCCTTCAATAAGGTCAGTTGGTCATTTTTGTATAAGGTCTTAAGAACTTTTGTTTTTCCACAGCAGTTTGTCACCTTGATACAAAGCCTTTATATGCCCATTATCCCCTTTGCTGTTTGCAGTCTATATTGAGCTGTAGCTACAGGGTTGTGACAAGCCCCTTTCCATGCATACACATTGGGGTAGATTACACACAAGACAGCTCATTGCACAGATATCTTCAACACCTGCCTTATGAACCCAGAAAAGGATTTGGGATTAGTCTTTCAGGTGTAAGACCACTTTGGACATCTGTGTTTATGTGTGTGTGTGTGTGTGTGTGTGTGTGTGTGTGTGTGTGTGTGTGTGTGTGTGTGTGTGTGCGCGTGCATGTGCGTGCGTGTGGGCGTGTGTGTGTGTGTGTGTGTGTGTGTGTGTGTGTGTGTGTGTGTGTGCGTGCGCGCATGTGTGTGTCTGTGTGTGTGTGTGTGTGTGTGTGTGTGTGTGTGTGTGTGTGTGTGTGTGTGTGTGTGTGTGTGTGTGTGTAAAACATCAATAAGGTCAAAACAAAAGCTATTTGCGTTAATTGCATCTCACCCCTGCCTGGGTCTATATGATATGTTCGAAGTTTGAAAACTTTGAAAGTTAAATAATCAAATTTAAATGTTCGAAGTTTCAAACATCGAACATATAATAAAAAAAACAAAAAACCCCCCAAAATGGAACTTACTTGATGAGTGTAGGCAGGGGGTAAGCCCCCCTGCACCCCCACCCCCCGCTCTTTAAATATACCAACTCTGAGTCCACACTATAGTGCACTATAGTGCGGTAAATGGAAGATTTCCCTCCCCTGATGTGAGATCTCTTCATCCACAGCTCTAGTCCCAATTACCTCTGAAGTCACATCAGCTTGGGGAGAGGGGAATAAATATATTTACCTTTTCTCCAAGATGGTGCAACTGCAGAGGTAGCACATGTAAAGAACGAGGTGTCTGAGCGGATCCCTTACAGGGGGAGTGGTGGTTGGAGTGGGGTACACAACCCTGCTAAAGTGTTTGAAGTTGGGTCTTTGTTTACTTAATAAATAAACACCAGATGGGGTGAGAGAACATGCAGTCAGTAGGTCGTCTTTTGTAAGCGTACCTTCCACAAGTCAAAGAACTCTGTAAAATAGATTTCCTTCTTTAAAAGAAGCAGTGACCTTAGAGTTTATTATAAGTAGAACAGTATGATGGTGAAACTACCTTAGGAAGCTGTCAAAGCAGAATAGCTCTGTTCTTTGACTAGTGGGTGTAATAGTAAAACATCTGCTAAAAGAGAAAATAAAAATGGGTAAAAGAAATGTACTGACTGTGCTGATTAAGGATCAGCTGGTGTATGTGTACTGACTGTGCTGATTAAGGATCAGCTGGTGTATGTGTACTGATTGTGCTGATTAAGGATCAGCTGGTGTATGTGTACTGACTGTGCTGATTAAGGATCAGCTGGTGTATGTGTACTGACTGTGCTGATTAGGGATCAGCTGGTGTATGTGTACTGACTGTGCTGATTAGGGATCAGCTGGTGTATGTGTACTGACTGTGCTGATTAAGGATCAGCTGGTGTATGTGTACTGACTGTGCTGATTAAGGATCAACTGGTGTATGTGTACTGACTGTGCTGATTAAGGATCAGCTGGTGTATGTGTATTGACTGTGCTGATTAAGGATCAGCTGGTGTATGTGTACTGACTGTGCTGATTAAGGATCAGCTGGTGTATGTGTACTGACTGTGCTGATTAAGGATCATCTGGTGTATGTGTACTGACTGTGCTGATTAAGGATCAGCTGGTGTATGTGTACTGACTGTGCTGATTAAGGATCAGCTGGTGTATGTGTACTGACTGTGCTGATTAAGGATCAGCTGGTGTATGTGTACTGACTGTGCTGATTAAGGATCAGCTGGTGTATGTGTACTGACTGTGCTGATTAAGGATCAGCTGGTGTATGTGTACTGACTGTGCTGATTAAGGATCAGCTGGTGTATGTGTACTGACTATGCTGATTAAGGATCAGCTGGTGTATGTGTACTGACTGTGCTGATTAAGGATCAGCTGGTGTATGTGTACTGACTGTGCTGATTAAGGATCAGCTGGTGTATGTGTACTGACTGTGCTGATTAAGGATCAGTTGGTGTATGTGTATTAGAACACCCAGCAGCAGAGAATGCATATTCCAAATTCACTCATTAATAGGTTGATAGCAGATATCACCACTTCTCTATTTGGGAGGAACATAACTACTTTCAGGCCTCACTTACTCCTGAACACGATGTCCCTATTTTTTGGAGGAATGTCACTATTTTCAAGCTTGATTTATCCCTTCACACAATTTTCTGAATTTCCTTCTCATGACAGGTGATTTTTTTGAAGCTGTCTAGTACACAGAAAACCATGCCACATGGCCCACATACTAGTGGAGCCAATTATTTAAAGAAAGAGGACACACATCTTGCATCTCTCCGGCCTGTTGGTTAACTCTTAAAATTATTCATCGCAGACACCAGCAGCCACGTCCCTGTTTCTCACCTGATTTTATTTCTTCTGCACTATCTTTCCACTAATTGCCCGGGTTAAAAGTTTTAATTTGAACTGTCTGCTCATATTTTTTTCTAGCATAAAGCTCCTATCCAATTCAAAAACAAACCCTGTCGGAATAAGCCATGATTATTACACTCTGAGGAACATTTTATTAAGTAATGCATTTGTTACTAGTAAACTGAATGGTTAGCAATGTAGTATTACAGAGTATAAGTTAAGAAATGTAGCACTTGGTTTTTAGTTTATTTCAATGCTATTAAGTATGACAATATCATATCTAGATTGCAGGAACATTTGTGGTGCAATCTAAATAAACGTTTTCATGATTATCAGTTTAATGTTATATGCTCACATTCTTTCTAAAAGTCATTTAAATAAAAATGTAAGTAGGATATTGGCTCTTATGTTCTTTCCTTTATAAGGTAACTGGCTGGCGCAAAACATATTTCCCAATACCACAGCCAAAGTATAATCAGATTATTCAGCGAGATTAATTGAATAGCTGAGAGCTAGCCAGGGCGTCAATATTACAGGGATTCATGCAAATATGCAAATCCAAGAAGAGAAAGGCTGTGTTTCCTGAGTAGTGTGACTGAGTGAGTCAGTTACTTGATGACTGTCATATTTTGTATAACCTAGCTCTGCTGCATACAGTATGGAAATGAGGCAGACACTATCGGCCGGCCTTCCTGATAACACACTGAAGCTTACTGTGAAAGGTGGCATTTGTTGAGTAACTGCTCTTTAACTAGCCATCAGATAACTCCCATGAACAATAACACTTCAGTGTGAGAATTTTAATTTCTATCAATTATTTGCCTGGTGCAATAATCACAGGGCCTGGGCCTGAGATCAGCATCTCAGTTCTAGTTTCCTAAAATCAGGGATTAAATGAAAAGTATTGCATCTGGCCAGGATGTTTGATTTATCACTATGACGATGAAATATTTTGGTTCATAAGTGCAAAGGAGTATGGAAACTGTCCCGAGAAAGGGCAGAAATATATGTTATAGTAAAGCTTGTACGGATATTACTGAAGCAAATGGAACTAACCAGATGATCACTCATGTCTCACTTTCGTTTTGATCTGATACATTCAGCAATAACTCAGTGATTTTTCAGCCATAGACATAACAGAAATCTTTATTAAGCTTTAAATAAACTAATAACTTTAAACAGGTAACGCTGCCACTGTTGGATCCCCACTTTATTCAGGAAGAAGACCTGGAGCACCTGAATTATATAAAACATTTACCTAACCAATATATTCCTGTAGTTTAAGTGACTGCCAAAGCAAAACAGTAAAGATAAAGGCCTTTACATCACTACTACACATAACATTATTTTTCTATAGGTGACCTTTGTATGAAATGTGTGTATTGAGGCACTTGGCAAAGTGGAGATGTGGGAACCGACTGAATGGGTGTAGCTAACTGGAATGGGCTGGGTGGGCTGCCTTAGGGCAGATTCACCTCTGAGCATGATTACAGTTATAAATAAATTGATGAGAATAATCCTGAGAGGATACACTTGGCAGTGGGTAAAAAATCCTCCCTCTTTCAGGGGACTTCCCCACTCATCAGACCAAACAGAGCTATTTCCTCCAGTAATCCTTCACATGGTAGAAAATAGGAGTCATAGAACCAGTGCCTGTGATACACAAAGGCAAGGGATTTTACTCCAGAATCTTTTTGGTATCAAAAAAGGAGCACCTCGGAGATTTGTCGTAATACTAACCTTACATTGGGTCCTGGATTCGCTTCCCGACCAGTGTTTCATAGTGACTGTAGGATCTCAAAGAAGCTTATATTCCTATTACTCCCACATTCTGGAAGATTTTGGGATTTGCTGTGTCTGGCTTACATTATCAGTTTTCTGCATTACCCTTCGGGCTATGTACTGCACTTAAGAATGTTTACGAAGTGTCTGGCTGTATTGGTTGCCTATTACAGAACCCTAGGCATCCACATTTTTCTTTCTTTAGACAACTTGCTGATTTGTACAGATTCCGTATCCAGATGTTTGGGAGGGTGGCCTAATGATTAAAGTGTTTGCCTTGCAAACACAAGGTGCAGGGTTTGAGTCTCACAAGGTATAATTGGCTAGGCTTAAAATGGCTCACAAGGGCAGTTAGCTTAGTACTAATCTATGAACCTATGATTGGTCATATGGCTCTGCACATTCTAAGCAGACTTTCAGCAGTAGAATTAGTCTTAAGTGCTACGATACGAGTGGTGCAACAGATTACATTTCACATGTATATTATGGCCGAAAAGGTTCTACTACTGTAACACCAAAACCCAGCACCACTAAATACCGAATGCCTTAGCCCTGATTGCATGAAACTATTTACTAGATTATACACCTTATCTAATTACCTGTACTTGCATGTCAGTTTCATTCTGTGATAACATATAAAAGGTTAAAGAAGCAAGCCTCCCTGAACCTCTCTGTCTTTACTATTATCAGTTCAAGATCACCCCAATTCTGACAAACAGCACTTATTTAAAGCAAAGAAAGAAAAGTGTCAGTCACTGTGAAGTTTGAGCCAAGAGAATTGCTAGCGTTTGAGCACAGACACATCATTACAACAACATGGATATTTCAGATCCTATTTTCAGAGTTTTTAAAAGAGTGCATATATGGGAACTCTGTTTGTAGTCAGTATATATGTTGTTTTTACTACTAATAAGATGACAGCACAATAAAGACATATTCTGAACACAAATACAGAGGTGTAGCTCTGTAGCCCCCCTCAACTTTAATTTGAGGAGCAAAACAAAAGCTTCTTTCCTTTAAAAGTGCACTTGCTACACCTAGAGTACTAAAGTGCTACAGTTCTTATCACAAAAGCAGTAGCGATTTCTGAATGCTTGTAATGCACTGATGAATGAGCAGTGTCTGCCAATTGCACTCGCACCTGTCTTTTTGCCACACTTAAGCTATGTCTTTACATGAGTATAACACAGCTTGGAAGCTTCACACATTCTTTTTGCCATGTAGGCCTATTGTCAGAGCCTTTCAGTAAAGGGATATATTTAAACAATTTTTTTTTCCATTTTCTAATAACTTTTTTGAAGAAGAAATCTGTATAAATTGCAGTTATCTCGTACTTTTAAGATGCAAATGCAATAGCTCTACCAGATGTTGTATTTATAAATACCATACCACAGTTCCTGGTAATGTTTTTCCTGTTGCTCTGCTTTTGTAGTAATATTCAAAATGCTGTAAATAACCAGTCTCCGGAGCAAATAAATAGAAGTTTTAGTTCTTAAGGTATAAAAGTAAAATGTATTTATGGTTTTATGTATCATGTATTTGTCTCTGTGAAAAAAATATTTTGAAAAGAGTTGAATCTAAAGGCACTTGCATTATGGATGCTGTGAAATTATAATAATAAAATAGCATATTGAAAACTAATGTATAGCTTGTTGTGTCTTCAGATAAACAATTCAGGTTGAGAGGTTGTGGGAACTTTCCTGCAAAGACGATTGTCAGTGGACATCCAGCAACGACACAAACCCACTATGAAAAGAAATTGCTGCATGTTTGTTAATGCAGCTCCACTGATAATAACAGATTACTGCAAGCATGGGGCTACATAGGCATTGAAAGTAACAGAATCATGGAAAAGCCAGCTGTTCCTGGAGGTTGAGGACATTTCCTGGCAACAGAACAGAACAATGCATGTGTTAAAGGGTACCAGGAGAACCTCAACAGTACAAACGTAAGCAGTTACTACACATAACAAGAAAGAACTGTCTAAGAAATGTATGGGAAGTAAGTGTGACTCTAGTAGTGCTGCTGATTTTGACTATACAGTTGCTGTCACTATAGACTGCAATTGGCAGGCACGAAGCACCTCATACACATTGCCATGTTGTAACACAAAAGTTTACATGCATTGTACCTTAGCTGATATCCTGCTAGTGTCCATGGGAGTCACCAACATGCTGTCCAGCTTGTCTAATGTAAATGGCACATTGTACACGTATGACATCACTGTTACTGCCACGGCAATGTCTAGTTTCACATAGGTGAAACAGTCACTCAGTACAAATACGTGTGGTGGTGTATCCCATGATGCCCCAGCCTGAATCACACACAGGACAAAAATATACTGGCCACAGTAATATACTAGTTTTCAACTTGCTGCTTTCAGACACATGACTGTTTCCCTTTCACAAGCCATGAAAATGATCATCTACCACAGTTCTATGAATTCTGGGGACACTTTGGTATAAGCAGCATGTTAAACCATTATTCAGGATGCTACCTACAAGTAACCCTTTACTAAGGATAACAACAAACATCCAAAAGCGAACGTCACTTCGTAAAACAGCAAAAAACGGTCCCCAAGCGAAGGAAACATATTCAAAATAAAAGATGCAGATGGATAAAAACCAAACAATTTTATTCCAATAATTGACAGTAATACGGTAAGCGCTTTCACAATAACTCAATATTGCTTCATCAGACTGTCTGATGAAGCAATATTGAATTATTGTGAAAGTGCTTATCGTATTCATCTGCATCTTTTATGTTGAACGTGTTTCCTTCGCTTGGGGACTTTTTTCTCCTTTACTAAGGATGTTAGACCACATCCTATGCCCATTATCCTAATATCCTGTTAGGATAGCTCTGCAATCTCAGAAGTAGGAAGCACCTCGCTCCTCTGTCCAAGAACATAGGAAAGTGTTCTTCCAGGAAAATGTGACCCTACCCATGCTGCTTGGATGGAACTGCAACGAGAACAGCTTTAGGTGTTTTCCTTGCAGAAGTGAAAAACACCATTGTCCTCTGTCTAAGAGGATGAAAATGAAGTCTGTGAGGGAAATACGACCTTCCCCAAACTGTTCAGAAGCTGCTGCTTTGGAAAACAACTTTGGTAGGTCTCCCTGCAGAAGTGAGAAGCACCTCACGTTTCCGTTCAAGAACATAGGGAAGCTAAGTCTGCCATGGAAGCATAACTGCCTCCAAGGTTTGTGGATGCAACTTTAGGTAGTTAGCAGAGGGGTTAATTTAGCCATAAAAATTGCAAAGACATTTTCAAAAGTAGCCACATAGTAAGTTCAAGAATCCTGGAGTTCATCTTCAATTTAATCTCCTTCCTTTTCCATTATGCTCCAGGAATTATACCCTCCTTTGTGTTAACTTACCATTTCAGAATACTCCTCCTGCCATTAAATTTGCAGTTTGCTCTGAGCAGAGGTGCCCTATATTGCAGTTCTCCAGCTTGTCCAGCAAGACCACAGCAGACCTAGACCACTGATTCTTTGTATACGCTGCATTATGTACTTTTAATATTTAATTAGAACCACTTTGGTCTGTAGTTGGTCTGCTTCTATACTGTCTTCTCCCAGGACACTCTATGGCATATTCACTGTCATTCCATTTCACTGAGGGGACCCACTTCACCCTCAGTCACCCCAGCCCAAAGCTCTTACATTTAACCTGGACAAGCTCCACCCCTGACCTACATACACACACCAAACCACACACAACTTTCAGATCAAAGTATCATGGGAATTTTCCACATCTATTAATTTCACATCCTCCTAGCCGCTTACTTCACCCAGAATGAATAAACCTGCAAATTTTAATGAGCAAAGTTAATCACCTTTGTCTTGTTTACTATACCTCTTTAATACCACCTTTAAGGCAAATTTAGTTCTATGACAGGATTTGCTACAGGACAAACACAACAAAAAAATCTATATATTGCAAAAAAAAAAACAGGCAAAAAAAATCATACCCTTTTCCACATATGCACTGCAGAACAAATCCTCTGCCAAATAAAGATTGCATTAAACATACCAGCAAAGACAGATAATATATGAGATATAGGATAATACATTTACCCACTATCCACTTCGTTTTCAACACTGAAATGTAATGTTTTCTTAGATTTTTTTTTTAATTCTCATCAATTGTATGACTGCAAAACCAGCTACCCCAAACAACCTTAAACCAATTTCCACGATATTGGCAGCCTACTACTTTGTCTGTTCTGCACAGCCACAAAATGTATACTTCCCTACCAAACTACCACCTAATATTTCAATATGATCAGTTTAACCAGATAATCTTCAAACTTGACAAGCAATTGCAGCACTTTCTCCAAACCTCAACATCAGTCAGACTACAAACTAAAATGATTACAAACTCATAAATGGGCAAATGCCTGTTTTGACCTTTTCTGATAATATTCCTCATTATGCTACTAGGTTATATAGAGGCAAACTATTGCACATACTCACCCACCCCACTACAAATAAACACTAACCCCAGAGGCCTTAACTGCTGTCTGCTTAATGCAGGCAGTATTTAAAATAAAGTTGAAAAATTCAACTAATTTCTGCTGGACCCCTCCCTAGATAGAAATCATAGCAATTTTGGAATCCTGGTTTAAATACGACACCCCCTCCTTCCCATCTCCTTCTTCGGGGCTATAATTATGTCATTAACAGTTGGCCGGAAACATGAACTAAGTGCAATGATTTTATACAGATACTCGCTCCGCACAGTTCCCCACTCTCAGGATAGAAATGCATCTGAATACAATGCCAATTGGATAGTAGTAATAGTGCCGTAACTTAGGCAGCCAGACCTTTATAGACTTGCAGCCCACCTAATATCCCCACTCCCATTTTCACAATCAGACGTAAACATCTCCTTACCAATATTATTCACTCTATTACTAAAATGAAACACAAAATAACTATGGGCGATTTTAACCTTAACCTACTGAACAGCTTTGATCTGATATTGACCATATGGCTTGAAGATGTTGGCTTACCACAGAATATTTCAAAACCCACTTTACTCAGCATATCCTTCCTGGATATTTTAATAACGAATACTCCAGGAAGAATCTGGAGTACAACAATCCATCTCACATCACTAAGTGACCAGTATCAGATAACCATTGAAAAGTGACCAGTATAAGATAACCATCGAAACATACAATATAGTGATAAAACAAAAAACAAATAACATAACTTTCAGACTGAAAACAACAACAGCATTCCAAAACCTACAAAACATTCTTACTAAAACAGACTGGACATCAGTTCTCACATCATAAGACCCAGTAACAATAGCCTATACCATAACAACCACACTACATGCTACACAAAATACCCACTTACCTCAAGTAACATGACTCCAAAAACAAGCCAAACAAAATCCACCCAACTTCAGGCCTATATCCATGCTTCCCACACTTGGGAAAGTACTAGAAAAACTAGGATACAATCAGCTTTCCCAATACATCGCAACACAAGGTGTGCTCATGAGAAAAAAGTATAGATTCTGGACCAACCATAGCACAATAATTACATTTTGGCCATTAACAGATGGCATGTTAATAAGTATGGGCAAAGGCTACCTCACAGCAGCAACATTTACTAATCTTACTCAAGGCTTCCAGCGAGTAGACCATTGCTTCATCTAAAATTCTTTACTAGGAGTATGATCAAGGCCTGCCAGCAGTTCTGTAATTTCCTTACCTTCCTGGTAAAAAAAAAAAATGGTTCCACCATATATACCAAGTCACCCTTACTCAAAGGAGTTACCCAGGTTTCAATACTTTTGTTATTACTTTTCCCCCATTTTGCCAACCAACTACTAACAACAAATCCCCCTTTTTACATAATACCCGATGGAATGACATGGTCACCTACATATCCATCTTTCTCACCAAACATTTAAAACATAACCAGAACAAGATTTACTAGTGGTAGCCAGCTGGTTAACAACTCGACAAATAATTCTCAACACTATTAGAACTAAAGAGGTACTGTCTCGAATCTCAGAAAAACTGTGCTCTGTTTTTCCAAGTGGGAAATTCTACATCACCAAATGCAATCTGAGGGTCGTGCTGCTCAATGATAGAAGTCTAAATCTCAAAATGCACTTGCTTGAAACACTCCTTAAAATGGAGAACATTGACACTTGTGCTGTAACAGAGACGTGGTTCAAGGCAGCAGAAAGCAGCCGTGCACTACTAGGCTATAACTCATTCCACACCTTTCGGCCCCAGAACTTGAACCGAAGCTCCAAAGGTGGTGGTGTTTACATATTCATAAAGGATGTGCACACCTCCAGACTGGTAGCCCAATATAATGGATCTGAGATACTGCAGGTGCAGTTAACATTGGGTAAGACAGTGATTCAGGTCATATCCTGCTATAGGTCCCCAACCATGTCCCAAGACTCACACTCCACGTTCCTAAGCACCCAGGAGAATATTAGGGTCCAACCTAACACTCTCATACTGGGTGAGGTTCAACTACTCCTCCATTAACTGGGAAAACTACTCATGTACCAATACACTTGCCCAACACTTTCTGGAATTCATTAATTCCAATGCCCTGGATCAGCTCGTTCTTACCCTCACTAGAGGTAGCAACATCCTTGACCTGGTCATTACTAACATGGGTGGCCATTGCTCTACACCAATAGTTAACTCCTCCCTGGTTAGATCTGACCACAAACTAATCACCTTAGAAATCCACATCCCACCCACCCCCCACAAAGGTAACCACCATGAAAAATGTCTCCAAAGCTAACTTTGGGCTCCTAAAAACAGAGGTGGCTAACTTCACGGCACCCATGCAAATGGGGAATAGTTGCATGACCACTGAATCATAAACCGATGCACTGTATGAACATGTA
This sequence comes from Protopterus annectens, assembly GCF_019279795.1. Taxonomy (NCBI): domain Eukaryota; kingdom Metazoa; phylum Chordata; order Ceratodontiformes; family Protopteridae; genus Protopterus; species Protopterus annectens. Next base: position 19,988,114 of record NC_056750.1, read on the forward strand.
CACAAATGCATGGATCTCACCATACCCAGTAGAGCCAAGATGCTCCTCCAAAAAAAGGAAGCCAATCTGGTGGTCCCCTGCCATAAACAAACTCTACAACACAAGGAGGAAACTGATGCAGAATAAGGTGAAGTCCCAAGACTGGAAAAACTCCCTTATCAACCTCAACAAAAGGTTGAGATCCCTCATCAAATCCTCTAAAGCTAGCTATGAAAACATAATTGCAGCAGATAGTAAAAACAACCAAAAGGCCTTCTATAGTTATGTAAAGAATTTCCACGGCAATACCCAGATTTGCTCTGAGCTACTGCACAATGGTACCTGCTATACCGAGCTAACAGATATTGCCAGTATACTGGCCGACAGATTCAGTGTCAACTTTGCCCCTCTCCCGCCCCCAAAGGACCAATCACAATACCAGTAGATTGCCAGGCACCCAGTATTACTGCTGCACAGGTTAAAACAGCACTGTCCAAGGCCAAGAATACAGCTTCTATGGGACCTGACAATATCCCTGGCTGTGTTAAACATGAACTACAGAGTGAACTGGCACATCACCTGTGTGCCCTGTTCAATCACAGCCTCACCCCAGGCTTTGACCCTACCAAATGGCACACTGCTACAGTCATCCCTCTCTACAATGGAAGAGTGACTACAGACCCCGGGAACTATCACCCCATTAGCCTGATGAGTCTGATATGTAAAGCTATGGAATGCATCATCATGGACCTAACAAACAAGGATATAGGGAATCTTTAAACTCTGGATCCTACACAGTTTGGTTTTGTGAAGGGTAGATCATGCCTGCTCAACTTGGTCGATGTCTTTGAGTCAGTCACCAGAGCTGTGGATGAAGGCAAGGTGGTTCATACAGCCTACCTTGATCTTGCCAAGGCCTTTGATACCATTCCCCACTCAGGAATCATAGAAAAACTCACTAAGCTAGGCATCAGCCCCTATATCACTAGGTGGGTTGCAAACTGGCTCACAGATAGAACCCACAGTGTGAAAGTAGCTGACTCCAAGTTAAACTGTCAACCAGTCACAAATGGAGTCTCACAGGGTTCGGTTCTGGGTCCTCTCCTGTTTGGTATCTACTTCTCTGAAGTCCAGGCCAACACGAAGGGACTCTGGTTGACAAAGTCTGCAGACGATTGCAAGTTGGGAGCTGATGTTGACATCCTACAGAAAGGCCTCACTGAGACCAGCAACTGGTGTCAGAACCATGGCCTTAAGCTCAATGCCAAAAAATGTGTTGCCATCCCCCTTGGAAAAAACCCGGTTCCCTTGAATTACCATATCGATGGTAGTCCACTGAACACAGAAGGTGTTATAAGAGATCTAGGAACACAGGTTGACAGCAACCTCTCTTTTGACTACCACATTGCCACTGTGGTCAGAAAGTCCTTCTATGTGGCACATCTCATTACTAAGGGTTTTGCATCCAGGAAGAAAGCAGTCATTGTCTCCCTCTACTCTTCCCTCATTAGGCCAATCAAGTACATTGCCCCATTTGGTATGTACCTCACTAGACACCTGCAACAACTGGAGTGGCCACAAAAGTACCTCACAAAGAGGATCCTAGGCCTTAAACACTTGTCCTATATGGACAAACTCAAACAACTCCAATTATTCTCTGTCTCATATCACCTACTTAGAGCTGATCTCTGCTTGACTTACAAAGCCATGTCTGACCCAGCTCTGTTAGAAATGCTACATGTAAATAAATCACAATCACTCCGCACCACACACTACAGAGACCACAACCTCATTACCATAATCAACAGAACATGCTGGTGGGACAGGTTCATAACCCAAAGACTGCCCATGCTCTGGAATAGACTTCCCATACATGTCAATCAGAGCACCTCACTGCCCCTTTTCAAGAGTAATCTTGATGAGGGGATGGGAAATAGAAAATTTACCCTGGGGATCACTCCAGTGGCTTTACTCGACAGAGGCACTAGCAACTAAGGTCGGATGGTATGATGCCAGGGGAATCCTATGGTTAGGCTTGTAAAGGCTCCATGGCCATTAGCCTTGTACACACCTATAAACCTATGAACCTATGATCCACTACAAACCACCTCCATTTTAAATACCTTGGTACAGAGTTGAATTAAAGACTCAGCTTCCAGCAGTAACACTTGAGATAAAATGGAAGTCTTTGTGGCCTACAAAATCTCTCACTTCTTATCCTCTTCCAGCCAGAGAGTCCTATAAGTAATGGATTCTTAATAGACTAGTTGGCTTTCTAATAATAGCCTATTTTTCAAAAAGGAACATCAGGCCATTACAAACTACTACCAAGAAAGTCTGTTACTTTACCTCCCTTGGTCCAAGAAAAGATCACCATTGCTCAGTGCTTTATAAAGCCAGTTGGCTTCTAGTGGAACACAGAGCAAACCTTCTTCTAAACTTATTGCTAACCAAAATCTCTTTGTTTATCTGTCTGGTAGGTTTATAATAACAGAAGGAATATACCGCCTGCAGTCTCAACCACAAAACACCCCTTTTCCACAACCTACACCCCACACACAAGCAAACAATTTAGCAACCAGAGATTCTCAGTATTAGAGACTACAGTCTCGGACTCTATACTAACTAACATCAGAGACATTACTTAATATCCTGAATTTAGGAAGATACTTATAAAGCACCTAGCTAACTCTGCAAAATGTCACTGTTTCCAGTTCACAAACAATGGAATAACATAAACATTGGCAACAATTAATATCTGCCCCATAACAAAATACCTCTTACAATCACAATAATTATTTTTCCTAAGGCAGCTCTTGCTAGGATAACTTGGGTGAGATTTCTTTTACTTTGCACTTTAACTTTCACTATTAGAACTACCATGTCTGCGCACCCTTTGTTTATTACTTATTTAAGCAATAAGTCATGACTGTGTGTGTGTGGGTATATATCACAATGTGCCCACGACTGGTGTGGTTTGATCACAAGGTCAAAGCTGCTGCATGTTAGTCCTTTGGTTCATCTACCTACTGACCTTCAGCCTCCAAAAGGGTCAGCCAAGAGGACATTAGTTATGTATTCTTCTCTCTGCTAGAGGAAAATAGGCTTCTGGTCCTCTGGTCCACTTCCTATGTGTCCATCCTGAAGATGCTTAACAAATGCAGACTTGTGGTAAACTAACTAGACAACCTCCATTAGGTTATGTCTTACTTGACAAATCTAAATGACTCTTAAATTAATTATCATTGGTCCAGGTTAAAGATAAATTATGATCCACCACCATTTCAGTTAATTCATTATTTTGGTTCCATCAGAAAGCTGATCAAGAAATTGAGTAATCGTGGAGAACTGGCATATAGTAAGTTGCAGATATTTAGACATCTGTCTAAAAAGAAGAAGGAATAACTAAGTGAAGGTACCAAAATAACATAACCAATTAGTAGTAGGTGACAAGGCAAGTGGAAGTTGGGAAATAGTAACTTAGTTTGACACAGGATTTTATTTAGACTCCATTTCAATCAGAGGAAATGAACATGTGAGAGTGCTTTATGTCCTGAGATGGACTGGCATTGCATCCAGAATTAGTTGCTCTGCCTTGTGTCCTCTGAGAGCTAGGATGGTCTCTAGAATCTCTAGAACCTCTACAGTCCTGAGCTGCATAATGTGGGTATTAGAGAATGAAAAACAGAATGGATGAATGAATGAACAAATTAATGAATGAATGAATGAATGGATGGATGAATGGATGAATGAATGAATGAGTCTCATCATCACTGTGGCCTTCTGCTGGTCTGCAGTTTGGATTATAGCTAACAAAAGGTCCATTGGATCTCTTTACTTTCCCAGATAACAGGCAATACAGATAAAAAAATGTACCCTAGGAAATAATAAATATAACTTTCCAATGAACAAAAACCTCATTTAAAGAACCTTTGGGATTCCTATTTTAGCAGCCAAAAAACATACAATATCCTGATCTCTGAGGAAGCTGCACTGATGTTAAAGAAATAAACTAAAAACTAGAAACACCAAACAGAAAGCCTTGAAGATGACAAAACTCTTAGCAAACCAACAGGCTCTAATTATGCTGAAACCAGACTCTCCAGCTATGTTTTTCTTATATAAATTGTCTTTTGTTCTCCTTCTTCATCCACTTCAGTCACTTGTAAAGCCTCTAGAAACAGCCATTTTCTCTTATTGACATTCTTTCTAGTTGGACTATTTTTGTTGCTATCTCCTTAGGGGTGCAACAGGTAACACACTCACCTTTAGTGCTCCAGTTTGATAGTTTGTTCACACTGCAGCATATGGGGATATTGCATTGTTGAGTGAGTCATCCTTCGAATGAGGCTTTAAACCATGGTCCAATCTGTTTGAACTGGTGGTAGCTCAGGTGGAAGTAAATGATCCTATAGCAATGACTGAAAAGAGAAGGGGATGTTTGCAATGCACTGGCTAAATTTCCCTAGTAGTATAAATACCACCTCGGATCTGCCCTGACAAGAGGCCACTAGCCTAATGGGACTAAATAAAATATAAATAAAAATAATTGAAAGAATCATGAACTTTTGTCAATTTATCCATTTGATTTAATTCCTTAAATCTCTTTTTAATTTCCACTACATATACATTTGGAATGTTGTTGAGGTCATATCTAGTTAACTGGGATGATTTTCTTTTATTCTTAATTTAATTCTAAACATTGTAATAAAGTGATGGCCTGAACCACACTTATACGGAGGTGTTTTTTTGCTGACTGTATAGAGCTCTTCCGTATCTCACCACAAAGTTTAGTCAGCCTAATTTTAATATCGACCAGCTGGTGGCAGCCATGTTTAATGCTTTATCTTAGGCTGTTGAAACAAAACATTTGTTATGACCATTAAATTATCTTGGGAGAACTCTATTTGTTTATGTCCACTTTCATTTCATACTCCAAGGCCAAACTTGCCCTTTATTCCAGTTGTACTTTGACTACCAACTTTAGCAATCTACCCCCTTGTAATAAATACAATATCTTTTTTTTTGGTGTTATATTCAGAACGTGCTTCCGATCCTCATAAAACCAGTTAGTTTATTTCTCTTATGTACCTGTACTTGGGTCATAAACTGTATTGTTGAATAGTTTGCCATGTAGTCTGACTGAAATAATTCTATCAGGCGGGTTGTAAATGAGCAGTGATTTTGACAGCCTTTTATTAACTGTAATTATTACTCCTTTTTTGTGTGAGATTCTTGTCCACAGTAGATGATCTGATGGCTATCCAGTGTAAAATAACCCATTACAGTCATTTTTATTCACCAGTTTGAAAGATATTAATGCATATTCTTGTCTTCCCATCCTTAACCGCATCAAATGTACCTTTGTTCAAATTTCTTACATTTCAAATTTAAAGTTCCAATGGTATCTTTGCAGCAGTGGACTTTCATTTTGTCATTAAGTAGGTCAGCAGATGGATGCTTTTTGGCTTTAATCTAACCTCATTATAACATCTGGCACTATTTATCTTTGTTCTGTGCTCTTCTCCATTAGTAGGGAGTCATTTTTGCATGTCTATGATTGCTTTTATTTATTTATTATTTATTTATTGCATTTGTTAACAGGGAAAGTTCACTTGGCCTGGAATGAGACCACTTTCAGTGGCAGCCCAAGGATAAAAGCTCCACAAAATTACATACAAAGAAAATATTAATACATATAACAGGAACAAATTGAGCAGTACTATTACACTGAATGAAACTAATAATAAAACAACAGTGAAAATATTACAGTCATGGATATATTGAAGTAATAAATTACATATTCAAATGACACATAAGTGAAATATATCTGCAGGTTAATAGCCGTGAGGAGTTACATATAGCATACGAATAGTAAGAGATAGAAGGGTAAAGGAGGGACAGGACAGGTTAAAGTGACAGGGAAGCAGTAAGTAGACAAAGTAAGTGATAGTTAGATATATAACACTGACAAAGTAAGTGATAGTTAGATATATAACACTGACAAAGTAAGTGATAGTTAGATATATAACACTGACAAAGTAAGTGATAGTTAGATATATAACACTGACAAAGTAAGTGATAGATATATAACGCTGACAAAGTAAGTGATAGTTAGATATATAACACTGACAAAGTAAGTGATAGATATATAACACTGACAAAGTAAGTGATAGTTAGATATATAACACTGACAAAGTAAGTGATAGTTAGATATATAACACTGACAAAGTAAGTGATAGATATATAACGCTGACAAAGTAAGTGATAGTTAGATATATAACACTGACAAAGTAAGTGATGGATATATAACACTGACAAAGTAAGTGATAGTTAGATATATAACACTGACAAAGTAAGTGATAGTTAGATGTATAACACTGACAAAGTAAGTGATAGTTAGATATATAACACTGACAAAGTAAGTGATAGTTAGATATATAACACTGACAAAGTAAGTGATAGATATATAACGCTGACAAAGTAAGTGATAGTTAGATATATAACACTGACAAAGTAAGTGATAGATATATAACACTGACAAAGTAAGTGATAGTTAGATATATAACACTGACAAAGTAAGTGATAGTTAGATATATAACACTGACAAAGTAAGTGATAGTTAGATATATAACACTGACAAAGTAAGTGATAGTTAGATATATAACACTGACAAAGTAAGTGATAGTTAGATATATAACACTGACAAAGTAAGTGATAGTTAGATATATAACACTGACAAAGTAAGTGATAGTTAGATGTATAACACTGACAAAGTAAGTGATAGTTAGATGTATAACACTGACAAAGTAAGTGATAGTTAGATGTATAACACTGACAAAGTAAGTGATAGTTAGATATATAACACTGACAAAGTAAGTGATAGATATACAACACTGACAAAGTAAGTGATAGTTAGATATATAACACTGACAAAGTAAGTGATAGTTAGATATATAACACTGACAAAGTAAGTGATAGTTAGATATACAACACTGACAAAGTAAGTGATAATTAGATATATAACACTGACAAAGTAAGTGATAGTTAGATGTATAACACTGACAAAGTAAGTGATAGATATATAACACTGACAAAGTAAGTGATAGATATATAACACTGACAAAGTAAGTGATAGTTAGATGTATAACACTGACAAAGTAAGTGATAGTTAGATATACAACACTGACAAAGTAAGTGATAGTTAGATATATAACACTGACAAAGTAAGTGATAGTTAGATATATAACACTGACAAAGTAAGTGATAGTTAGATATATAACACTGACAAAGTAAGTGATAGTTAGATGTATAACACTGACAAAGTAAGTGATAGTTAGATATACAACACTGACAAAGTAACTGATAGTTAGATATATAACACTGACAAAGTAAGTGATAGATATATAACACTGACAAAGTAAGTGATAGTTAGATATATAACACTGACAAAGTAAGTGATAGTTAGATATATAACACTGACAAAGTAAGTGATAGATATATAACACTGACAAAGTAAGTGATAGATATATAACACTGACAAAGTAAGTGATAGTTAGATATATAACACTGACAAAGTAAGTGATAGTTAGATATATAACACTGACAAAGTAAGTGATAGTTAGATATATAACACTGACAAAGTAAGTGATAGTTAGATATATAACACTGACAAAGTAAGTGATAGTTAGATATATAACACTGACAAAGTAAGTGATAGTTAGATGTATAACACTGACAAAGTAAGTGATAGTTAGATGTATAACACTGACAAAGTAAGTGATAGTTAGATGTATAACACTGACAAAGTAAGTGATAGTTAGATATATAACACTGACAAAGTAAGTGATAGATATACAACACTGACAAAGTAAGTGATAGTTAGATATATAACACTGACAAAGTAAGTGATAGTTAGATGTATAACACTGACAAAGTAAGTGATAGTTAGATATATAACACTGACAAAGTAAGTGATAGTTAGATATATAACACTGACAAAGTAAGTGATAGATATACAACACTGACAAAGTAAGTGATAGTTAGATATATAACACTGACAAAGTAAGTGATAGTTAGATGTATAACACTGACAAAGTAAGTGATAGATATATAACACTGACAAAGTAAGTGATAGATATATAACACTGACAAAGTAAGTGATAGTTAGATGTATAACACTGACAAAGTAAGTGATAGTTAGATATACAACACTGACAAAGTAAGTGATAGTTAGATATATAACACTGACAAAGTAAGTGATAGTTAGATATATAACACTGACAAAGTAAGTGATAGTTAGATATATAACACTGGCAAAGTAAGTGATAGTTAGATGTATAACACTGACAAAGTAAGTGATAGTTAGATATACAACACTGACAAAGTAAGTGATAGTTAGATATATAACACTGACAAAGTAAGTGATAGATATACAACACTGACAAAGTAAGTGATAGATATATAACACTGACAAAGTAAGTGATAGTTAGATGTATAACACTGACAAAGTAAGTGATAGTTATATATAACACTGACAAAGTAAGTGGTAGTTAGATATATAACACTGACAAAGTAAGTGATAGTTAGATGTATAACACTGACAAAGTAAGTGATAGTTAGATATACAACACTGACAAAGTAAGTGATAGTTAGATATATATCACTGACAAAGTAAGTGATAGTTAGATATATAACACTGACAAAGTAAGTGATAGTTAGATATATAACACTGACAAAGTAAGTGATAGTTAGATATATAACACTGACAAAGTAAGTGATATACAACACTGACAAAGTAAGTGATAGTTAGATATATAACACTGACAAAGTAAGTGATAGTTAGATATATAACACTGACAAAGTAAGTGATAGTTAGATATATAACACTGACAAAGTAAGTGATAGATATATAACGCTGACAAAGTAAGTGATAGTTAGATATATAACACTGACAAAGTAAGTGATAGATATATAACACTGACAAAGTAAGTGATAGTTAGATATATAACACTGACAAAGTAAGTGATAGTTAGATATATAACACTGACAAAGTAAGTGATAGTTAGATATATAACACTGACAAAGTAAGTGATAGTTAGATATATAACACTGACAAAGTAAGTGATAGTTAGATATATAACACTGACAGATAGTTAGATATATAACACTGACAAAGTAAGTGATAGTTAGATATATAACACTGACAAAGTAAGTGATAGTTAGATGTATAACACTGACAAAGTAAGTGATAGTTAGATGTATAACACTGACAAAGTAAGTGATAGTTAGATATATAACACTGACAAAGTAAGTGATAGTTAGATATATAACACTGACAAAGTAAGTGATAGTTAGATATATAACACTGACAAAGTAAGTGATAGTTAGATGTATAACACTGACAAAGTAAGTGATAGTTAGATGTATAACACTGACAAAGTAAGTGATAGTTAGATATATAACACTGACAAAGTAAGTGATAGATATATAACACTGACAAAGTAAGTGATAGTTAGATATATAACACTGACAAAGTAAGTGATAGTTAGATGTATAACACTGACAAAGTAAGTGATAGTTAGATATATAACACTGACAAAGTAAGTGATAGATATATAACACTGACAAAGTAAGTGATACTTAGATATATAACACTGAAAAAGTAAGTGATAGTTAGATATATAACACTGACAAAGTAAGTGATAGTTAGATATATAACACTGACAAAGTAAGTGATAGTTAGATATATAACACTGACAAAGTAAGTGATAGTTAGATATATAACACTCACTGACAAAGTAAGTGATAGTTAGATATACAACACTGACAAAGTAAGTGATAGTTAGATATATAACACTGACAAAGTCTGACAAAGTAAGTGATAGTTAGATATATAACACTGACAAAGTAAGTGATAGTTAGATTATAACACTGACAAAGTAAGTGATAGTTAGATATACAACACTGACAAAGTAACTGATAGTTAGATATATAACACTGACAAAGTAAGTGATAGATATATAACACTGACAAAGTAAGTGATAGTTAGATATATAACACTGACAAAGTAAGTGATAGTTAGATATATAACACTGACAAAGTAAGTGATAGATATATAACACTGACAAAGTAAGTGATAGATATATAACACTGACAAAGTAAGTGATAGTTAGATATATAACACTGACAAAGTAAGTGATAGTTAGATATATAACACTGACAAAGTAAGTGATAGTTAGATATATAACACTGACAAAGTAAGTGATAGTTAGATATATAACACTGACAAAGTAAGTGATAGTTAGATATATAACACTGACAAAGTAAGTGATAGTTAGATGTATAACACTGACAAAGTAAGTGATAGTTAGATGTATAACACTGACAAAGTAAGTGATAGTTAGATGTATAACACTGACAAAGTAAGTGATAGTTAGATATATAACACTGACAAAGTAAGTGATAGATATACAACACTGACAAAGTAAGTGATAGTTAGATATATAACACTGACAAAGTAAGTGATAGTTAGATGTATAACACTGACAAAGTAAGTGATAGTTAGATATATAACACTGACAAAGTAAGTGATAGTTAGATATATAACACTGACAAAGTAAGTGATAGATATACAACACTGACAAAGTAAGTGATAGTTAGATATATAACACTGACAAAGTAAGTGATAGTTAGATGTATAACACTGACAAAGTAAGTGATAGATATATAACACTGACAAAGTAAGTGATAGATATATAACACTGACAGACAAAGTAAGTGATAGTTAGATGTATAACACTGACAAAGTAAGTGATAGTTAGATATACAACACTGACAAAGTAAGTGATAGTTAGATATATAACACTGACAAAGTAAGTGATAGTTAGATATATAACACTGACAAAGTAAGTGATAGTTAGATATATAACACTGACAAAGTAAGTGATAGTTAGATGTATAACACTGACAAAGTAAGTGATAGTTAGATATACAACACTGACAAAGTAAGTGATAGTTAGATATATAACACTGACAAAGTAAGTGATAGATATACAACACTGACAAAGTAAGTGATAGTTAGATATATAACACTGACAAAGTAAGTGATAGTTAGATGTATAACACTGACAAAGTAAGTGATAGTTATATATAACACTGACAAAGTAAGTGGTAGTTAGATATATAACACTGACAAAGTAAGTGATAGTTAGATGTATAACACTGACAAAGTAAGTGATAGTTAGATATACAACACTGACAAAGTAAGTGATAGTTAGATATATATCACTGACAAAGTAAGTGATAGTTAGATATATAACACTGACAAAGTAAGTGATAGTTAGATATATAACACTGACAAAGTAAGTGATAGTTAGATATATAACACTGACAAAGTAAGTGATATACAACACTGACAAAGTAAGTGATAGTTAGATATATAACACTGACAAAGTAAGTGATAGTTAGATGTATAACACTGACAAAGTAAGTGATAGTTAGATATATAACACTGACAAAGTAAGTGATAGTTAGATATATAACACTGACAAAGTAAGTGATAGTTAGATGTATAACACTGACAAAGTAAGTGATAGTTAGATATACAACACTGACAAAGTAAGTGATAGTTAGATATATAACACTGACAAAGTAAGTGATAGTTAGATATATAACACTGACAAAGTAAGTGATAGATATATAACACTGACAAAGTAAGTGATAGTTAGATGTATAACACTGACAAAGTAAATGATAGTTAGATGTATAACACTGACAAAGTAAGTGATAGTTAGATATATAACACTGACAAAGTAAGTGATAGTTAGATATACAACACTGACAAAGTAAGTGATAGTTAGATATATAACACTGACAAAGTAAGTGATAGTTAGATGTATAACACTGACAAAGTAAGTGATAGTTAGATATATAACACTGACAAAGTAAGTGATAGTTAGATATATAACACTGACAAAGTAAGTGATAGTTAGATATATAACACTGACAAAGTAAGTGATAGATGTATAACACTGACAAAGTAAGTGCTAGTTAGATATATAACACTGACAAAGTAAGTGATAGTTAGATATATAACACTGGCAAAGTAAGTGATAGTTAGATGTATAACACTGACAAAGTAAGTGATAGTTAGATATATAACACTGACAAAGTAAGTGATAGTTAGATGTATAACACTAACAAAGTAAGTGATAGTTAGATATATAACACTGACAAAGTAAGTGATAGTTAGATGTATAACACTGACAAAGTAAGTGATAGTTAGATATATAACACTGACAAAGTAAGTGATAGTTAGATATATAACACTGACAAAGTAAGTGATAGTTAGATGTATAACACTGACAAAGTAAGTGATAGATATATAACACTGACAAAGTAAGTGACAGTTAGATATATAACACTGACAAAGTAAGTGATAGTTAGATATATAACACTGACAAAGTAAGTAATAGTTAGATATATAACACTGACAAAGTAAGTGATAGTTAGATGTATAACACTGACAAAGTAAGTGATAGTTAGATGTATAACACCGAGGAGGAAAATCAAGAGTTGGCATTGTGTGTTGGGGAACAGGAGGGGAACAGGAGCATAACCATTGCAAGGAGAGATGTACAGCAGATATAAAAGGTGTACTCACCCCTGTTAAAATGCCAGGTTTTTGTGATATAAAAAAATTACACCACAATCATTTCAAAACATTTCCCACCTTTAATGTGACCTATAACCTGTACAATTCAATTGAAAAACAAAAAATCTGTTAGGGGAAAAATATAAAAAATTAAAAAACGTACAATAAGCTGGTTGCATAAGTGTGCACACCATTAAATTAATACTTTGTTGTGTGTGTACACCCTTAAACTAATACTTTGTTGAAGCACCTTTTGATTTAATTACAGCATTCAGTCTTCTTGGGTACACACCAGCCATTAATTAAAGAGACTCTGATTAACATCAAATAAAGCTCAGCTATCCTAGTAGGATATTCCTGATATTTACTGAGTTGCCTGCTGCAGCAAAAGCCATGGTTCACAGACAGCTTACAAAGCATCAAATAGATCTCATTGTTAAAAGGTATCAGTCAGAAGAAGGGTACAAAAACATTTCCACACCATTGGATATAACATAAACACAGTGAAGACAGTCATCAAAAAGTGGAGAAAATATGGGACAACAGTGACTTTGCAAAGAACTGGATGTCCCTCCAAAATTGATGAAAAGACAAGATGAAAACTGGTCAGGGAGGCTGCCAAGAGATCTACAGCAACACTGAAGGAGCTGCAGGAATTTCTGGCAAGCACTGGTTGTGCACTACATGTGACAAGAATCTCCTGTATTCTCCATATATCTGGACTATGGGGTAGGGTTGCAAGATGGAAGCCTTTTCTTATACAGACAAATATCCAGGCCGAGCTAAATTTGTAAAACAATACATTAAGTCTCCCAAAACCATGTGGGAAAATGTGTTATGGTCTGATGAGACCAAGGTTGAACTTTTTGGCCACAATTCCAAAAGGTACATTTGGCTCAAAAACAACACTTCACATCACCAAAAGAACACCATCCCCATGGTAAAGTATGGTGGTGGCAGTATCATGCTTTGGGGTTGCTTTTCTTCAGCTGGAACTGGGGCTTTAGTCATGGTGGAGGAAATTATGAACAGTTCCAAATACCAGTCACTTTTTGCACCAAACCTTCGGGCGTCTGCTAGAAAGCTGAAGATGAAGAGGGGGAAGGAGGGTGGGTTATTAGGAATGTAGGCGAGATGGATCCCAAACATCTAAAGTTATGGTAAGTACATAACTAAAAGATGTTATGTGATCCTATCTCGCCTACATTCTGTACTGATGGGACAGCGTCCCTAGCACCTGATTCCTGGGTGGCTCACTGGAAAACACTCCGGAGAACTGTGGAACCGAAGGAAGCTCGCCCCCGAGATGCCACGTCCAATTTGTAATGAGAAATGAAGGTGTGAGGAGAAGACCACGTAGCCGCAGCACAAATGTCACTAATGGCAAGCTTGGAATGAAAGGCTGTCGAAGTAGCCATAGCCCTTGTAGAATGAGCTTTCACAGTGGTTGTAAGCTCTTTATTAGAAAGAAAGTAAGTATGACTGATACAGTCTCTGATCCACTTGGCACTAGTGACTTTCGTGACGGCTTTGCCCAATTTATTGTCCGAAAAGGACACAAACAACTGATCTGTCTTCCGTGTTTGGTGCGTCCTATCTAAATAGAAGCGCAATTGTCTGTGAACATCCAATGTGTGGAAGATGTATTCCGCTCTGTTTGAGTATTTTGGGAAGAAAACTGGGAGTTCCAATGACTGTTGCAGACAAAAACTAGAACAAACCTTAGGAACAAAGGATGGATTCGGTCTGAGGGATACTCTATCCTTGTGAAAAAACAGGTATGGTGGTTTGACACATAGAGCTTGAAGTTCCGAAACTCTTCTGGCTGATGTAATTGCAACCAGTAAAGCAGTCTTCCAAGAAAGAAATTTCAAATCACAAGTTGCTGCCGGTTTGAAGGGGGAAGAGGTCAAAGCACCTAATACCACATTAAGGTCCCACGGTGGAGCGGGATGAGAAATCGGAGGCCGTAGCAGACCAGCACCTTTCATGAAGGCTTTACATAACTTGTTGCTCATCAAAGGTGGGTCTATACTCTCATGAAAATTGGAAATAGCTGCCAATTGAACCTTGATGGTAGAGACCGAAGAACCTTGATTGAACAGAGAAGCTAAAAACTTCAGAACCTCTGACACCGGGACAGTTATAGGATCTAATCCTCGGAGTTGGGCCCAAATAGCAAATCTCTTCCATTTGCTGTTATACATTTTCTTAGTAGAAGTCTTGTGGGCCGAGGACAAGATATGTATGACTTCCGGGTCCAAAGCATGGTTCCTGACTATGGTCGGAAGAGGAGGAGCCAAGCTGTTAACTTCAACGAGTGGAGGGACTAATGATGCTGTCCCGACTGATGGATCAAGAGGTCCGGAACCTGGTCCAGGAACCATGGACCGTCCAATGCATATTTCCGAAGAAAGGGAAACCAGATTTGACAAGGCCAGTATGGGGCAACTAAAATCATCTTGCTCTCCAAGCGAATTGCCTTCTGGATCACCTTGGGAAGAAGGGGAACCGGTGGGAAGGCGTACAGCAGGCCGGTGGGCCAAGCTTGGACTAGGGCGTCCTTGGAAATCTCTCCCGGAACTGGGGTGAGAGAGAAGAACTTTTGGCATTTCGTATTGAGGGGGGTTGCGAATAAGTCACAACAAGGAGTTCCCCATCTTCTGAAAATCTGAGTTGCCACTCTGTCGTTCAGAGACCACTCGTGAGGGGAGAGAATAGTTCTGCTCAGTCTGTCGGCTATCACATTGGATGTCCCTGGAATGTGTGTTGCTACCAGAAGATGTTTGGTTGCAATCGCCCAATCCCATACCTTCATGGCCTCTCTGCAAAGGGGGTAGGATCTGGTCACTCCCTGCTTGTTCAGGTACCAGACTACTGACATGTTGTCTGACTGAATGGCAATCATGCCCTGGGGGAGGTAACTGTGTAGTGCTTGCAGAGATAGAAGCACCGCCCTCATTTCCAGTATGTTGATGTGGAGGAGACTCTCGTCTGAGTGCCACTTGCCTTGGACTGACCTGCCCAGGTAATGTCCCCCCCACCCCATCTGGGAGGCGTCTGTAGTCAAAGTGGCCACTGGAGGTGGTGGAATGAAGGGTCGCCCCTGATCCAGGTTGGAGGAAAGAAGCCACCAACGAAGGTCCTGTTTGCATGTCTCTGTGATCAGAATGAGGTGACTGAGAGGGAGATCCTGATAAGACCACTGGACTGACAGGAGCCACTGGAGAATCCTCATATGTAACCTTGCCAAGGGGACTAGGAGAACGGTGGCCAACATGGAACCTAACAGTTGTAGGACCATCCTGGCTGGGGTTCGGCGTTTGAGGAGCAAGGCTCGAACTTGAGACTGTAATGTTTCTATCCTCTCTGTAGGAAGATAGACTCGCATTTGCTTTGAGTCTATCTCTACTCCGATAAACCGTATGCGCTGAGATGGCAGCAACACAGACTTTGTCCAATTGAAGGTGATTCCTAGGGAGTTGCCTAGAGATATAGTGGCTGCTAGGTTTTGTAAGAGTAGACAACTGGAGGTGGCAGTTAGGAGCCAGTTGTCTAGGTATGGAAACACCTGGAATCCTAGACTTCTCAGGTGAGCAGTCACCACTGCCAAACATTTGGTGAACACCCTGGGGGCTGTGGTGAGACCAAAGGGCAGTGCACGGAACTGAAAGTGACTGTCTCCCAGGCTGAAGTGCAAGTGTCTCCTGGACGCCTGATCTATCAGGATGTGATAATAGGCGTCCTTGAGATCTATGGAGCACATCCAAACACCCTTCTCCAGCAACGGGAGAATGGATTGTAAGGTGACCATCCAGAACTTGGACTTCTTGACAGATCGATTTAGTTTGCTGAGATCCAAAATGGGCCTCAAGTCCCCGGTCTTTTTTGGCACCAAAAAGAATTTTGAGTAAGTCCCTAATCCGGTCTGGCCTGCAGGGACCGGTTGGATGACTCCTTTTTGAAGCAGCTTTGAGATTTCGATGGCTGCGAGATCCCGTTGACTGGGTGGCGGGTCCGGGATTTTTCGGGATGGTGGAGGGGGTTGAGAAAAAGGGATGGTGTAACCTTCGGCGATGATTCGGAGCACCCATCGGTCCTGAGTGATACTCTCCCAGGCCTTTAGGTGCTTCAAAAAATGACCCCGGATTGGCTCCAGAGCTGCACAGTCGGGCAATCCTTCAGGGATGCTGGAAGGTTGAGGAGCCACGAAAGGACTCGTGGTCTCCAGTGTTGCGGGGGCCTCCGCCACCTCTGGGACGGTGTCTTCCTGAAAAATTTCCCCCTCCTCTGCCTCTAGAAGGGGGATCGCCCTGCTGTGAGGAGTAAGCCTTTTGAGATTTACGGAACCACATTTTCCCCCCTCTTCTGGCTTTGGGATAAGGCCTGAAGGGAGTGGAAAACCGTGCCCCTACGGCAGTTAAAGTCTTACCCTCTTGTTCACAGCGAGTCAAGGTGTCCTTTACCTTGGGTCCAAACAGAGAGGACCCATCGAAGGGAGCGTCGGCAAAGGAAGACTTGAAGGCTTCCGCAAAGTGACACAGGCGAAGCCAGGCTTGTCTCCGTAGAGCAACACCTGTTCCCGCCGCTCTACTCGCCCCCTCGGCCGCATATGAAATGAGCCTCATGGACGAGTTCGATAATGATGATAAGGTAGCCAGCTGAGAGCTAACCGTCTGGGCCAACTGCTCAGGTAGGTTACCAGAGAGGGTATCTGAAAGTTCCTTGACCAGATCCCTCTGAAGTCTGGTGAAGTGCGTCAGATAATTCAGAGACCTTAACGTAAAGGCTGCTGAAGTAAGGGTGCGCTTCCCGTACTGATCCATGCTCCTGGACTCTTTATTAGGAGGATGGACGGATGTAGACGCCTCTGCCACATCTTGTTGGGTAGCAGATGCCACCACCAGGGCATCTACAGCCACACCTTTGGAGAGAAAATCCTTTTCGGGGGGGGCTGAAAGAAATTTATTGGGGCGAGCTGGCACCGGTTCCACAGAATCCGGGTGCTCCCATGCCCTTCGAGAGATCAAATCCAGAAGCTCATCGAAGGGCGGAGACACCCAGGAGGCGGAGGGCTGAGCCCCGAAGGCCTTGAGGAATACCGACTCCTCAGCAGAAGGGGGTTTGGACTGCCAGTCGCCTCGTTGCTTCAGGATTTCTAAGATGTCCGCAAGGGAGACATCATCCAAGGATGACTTGGGGGACCCCTCCGCATCATCGAGGTCGGTGTCCGAGGTGAGAGACTCGTCAGGGGAGTCGACGTGCTTCCTCTTGCACTGTCTCTTCCTTGGGGGTTCCTCCGAAGATGCTTCAGAAGGACCTCCAGGAAGGGGGGAACCCCCAATGGGGGTGACCTCAGGCCCCAGGGCTCCGCTGTCTTGAGACAGGGGGACAACAAAGGAACCAGTCTCTGTGCCAAGGAAAGGTGCCGGGGAGATGGTGGAGGTAGCCAAAGAAGATTTGGCTAAAGCACTCCTCAGCCGGACCCCCAGAGTCCTGGTAAGGTCCGACCCCAGAGGCCACAACAGTAGCCGGCACTCCCGCAGCCGACGCACCGAGAGGGAGGCTTGGAACTGAAAACATCAGTCCCGAAGCATCACCCCCGGGGCCGACCGAGGAGGTCCGTGTACCGAACTCCGACCCAAAGGGTGGGGTTGGAGTAAGGGTCGGAGCCGACCCGAAAACCTCCACCGGCTCCACCAGCACCGACTCCAACGGTGCTGAGGCTGTTGGAGGAGGAACCAAGACAACACGGTGGGCAATCGGCTCCGGAGCTGACTGGGCTGGAGCCGAAACCAACTTTTGGAAGACTGGAGACTGAAACAGCCTTTGAAGTACCCTGTCTATGTCCAAATCCGACATTCTCGAAGACCGAGAAGAAATCGAACGAGTTCGAGTCGACTTCTCCACCAGTTCCAAAGGACTGGGGGACTGGCTCCGAATGGTCTTGATAAATATCGGCACAGAGGAAGACTCCACAACCATAGCAAATTCCCTCGGAGCCGAAGTGGACTTCGGCGCTGAAGGGGAAGAGTCTGAGCGGGCAACTCTCATCGGCTCCAAAGACAGTGGAGCCAATGAAGGTGACCCGCCTCTCGAAGCTCTAGCCGTCGGCTCCGAAGCCAGAGGAGTCGAGGCTGGAGGCATCGAGGCAGACCATTCCGCCCTCGGCTCCAAAGTCCGTGGAGCCGATGGAGAAGCCTGCCGAGATTTCTTTGTGGCCGGTTCCGACAGGCTGGTCGGAGCCGATGATTTCTTTTTCTTAGAAGGTGAAGAGGAAGAAGATAAAGCCTCCTCAAAAGAAGGTGTAATAAGCCCTTTTAGAATCAATTTGTTTTTCCTCTCTTGGAGGACTCGGGAGGAAAAGGCGTGACAAACGCTGCATGACTCCTGAAGATGTTTAGGGCCTAAACAATACACACACAATGAGTGATTGTCCGTTATGGACATCTTGCAGCTGCATTTAGAGCATTTTTTGAACCCAGAGGGTCTGTGCTCTTTCGACATGTTGATACACAAACACTGCTACTAACTTCAAAAAACTTTCAAAAACTTTCAAAAACTTTGTTAAAGAAGAGTAAATAAGGACAAGACCCCTCTAACGTAAACAGGATTACTTGCCCAACTAAACTATAACACTACAATAAAACTCACACTAAATACTTCAACAAGCGCGAGGGCAAGGCCCCTCTAACTGAAACGGGATCCTTTCCCTCAAATTAAAGACAAATTTACCAGAAAAGTCACTCAAAACTCAACAACAATAGCTGTTAAAACAGCTTTTGGGTATATGAATCAAAAATTTCTGACAGAAATTCTTTGAAGAAAAAAGCACTTAGCTCAGCCAAGTCCGAGACCACGTCTTTCCTGTAAAGCGGCAAACGAGATCTGGGGAAGCAGTGGTGGTGCATCCTGGGATGTGGGATAGCTCAGCCAATAAGAGACTTTGTTCTATAGTATAGCGTGCCGAGTCGGAGCCGAGGATCAGCTCCGAACCCATCAGTACAGAATGTAGGCGAGATAGGATCACATAACATCATGTTTTTGGATTTGCTGTCTTTGCTAATCAAACTTTTATTTTTGAATTATTCGCAACACAGGAAGACAAAGTCCTGAATACAAAAACCAGTAACCACAACACCAGCACTCAAAAAAGGCAGCAGATACAACTCCTTTATACACGCTTTAATAAACCAGTAGCGATATAAACACTGTTAACGCATTAACTTTGTCACTGCTTTTTTGTCACTCAAGAGACTTCATCAGATGTCAAGGACTTGAAACAACAGCCCCTGTATAGTAAAACCCACAATTACTTAACCAATAAAATTCAGCAGTTAATTATTCAGTAATTTAAATTTAAATAATATGTTCCCTAGAACAGTTAAACAAATACACTAAAAATACTACCATAAAAATAATGAATAATGAGTGTAAAAAGAGAGCCGTGTAATTCATAAAGACAACTATTTAATATATTTAGACAAGGCGGTGCTGCGGTAGCGTTGTCGCCTCACAGCAAGACATTGTCCCGTTCGATTCTCAGCCAGAGCTTCTTCTGTGGAGACATGCGTGAATGGGCGTACCTTCGTTGAAGGTTGTGCGTTATTGCTGGCAACTCAGCATGTAAAAATAAACTGCCAGTTATTAGCGGACCGGAGTTCCGCTGTGGTGACCCCTAACCAGGAAAAGCTGAAAGACACAACAACAAAGACAAGGCAACCATTAGGGTGATAAAAATAAAAAAAAAAACTGCTTTATTTATTAATATCTAAAACTCCATCTAATGGTAAAACCTATGAATTGCAAGTTTAACTAAAATTTAAGCTTTCACTAGGGAGACCAACTAATAATAAACAATCATAAAAGACTTCTAATAAGGTCACAATCTAGCTGCCCTCAGCTTTAAAACAGAGGCTAGTGACAAATTTGCATTCAGCCCAGGGGGTTTGTTGGCATCAAGAACCAACTGCCAGCACAATTCTTTATAGTCAATGGTCATCTCCCAGGACCCTCCCCTAATATCAATAAGAACCGCTTCTATAGCAAAAAACCTGAACTTGCCCCCCCCCCCAAGGCATTCCTTATGTTTTTATTCCTAATATCACAATAATGCTTGTAGATTCTAGTTTTTAACTTCCCCTCTGCCTTCTCTACATAAAAAACTGTACACAAACGTCACATACAGTGAGGTAAACCACCTCAAATGAATTGCAATTGGAAAATGTTTTACCAAACAAATGCCTATGCCTACTAGGTACATAGATGTCACTCCCTTCTAAAATGTAAGGACAATAGGGGCAACTACCACATCTATAGGTACCAACCTTCTTCTAAATATTCTCAATTTTATGTGTGGTACCTCCTTCAAAAAGATCCTTCAAACTCAACCCTTTCCGAAAAATGAATTTGAGAGGCATATTAAAAATCTCCCCAAGATCTGACAACTTACTAAACTGTGTCCATTCATTGTTGATGATATTTTTGATGATCCCCAACATCTCCACTAAAATTTGGTACAAAAGCACCTTTAAATTCATACAAGTCTTTACCAGTGCCTAATTCATCAACCAACCTGTCATTAACCCTATTATCTATAGGGTTATCCTTTCCCAAAAAAGGGGCAAACCTGTCCCTCTACCAGCTACTGTTCTAATAGACTCAGTCAGACTAGTTGCTACCTGGAGTAGGGACACGAAGGACTGGTTTCACAGAGAGGGTATTGGAGGACTTGGCTTGAACACTTGGCTGAGGACCTAACTCTGCAGATGTGCCAGTGGGGAGCCTTACTGTGGACCTGGGAGAAATAGAGAGAGAGAAACCCAGACCCCACACTGAGTGCGTTTCCTGTGTGCTCTTAAGGGAAATTGTGCTGGATGTAGAGAGGTCTGCATCTAGAAATACTGAGTGTATTAATTTGTATTTCAAGTGAATGTCCCTCTCCAGTGTCAGTGGTGAGGATTCAGGCTCCTTGATTACTGGTCCAGAGGAGGGAATGTCACAGCATGTTAGGTCACTCAGCATCCCTGGTGTATGACTGTGATTATCCAAACTTCTAGAGATATGGTACTGGCCATTTTTTCTTCTTTGGGAACTGAATGAATCAGTCAGGTATCAGATTCCATATCTCACTGTCTGCTGAGTTATTAAACATGGGTCATCTGGGGGCTGGTACACCGTCTTTGGCAGACTGTAACTTTGATCTGATGTGCACTTCATCTGTGTATGCCACCTCATCAACTATGAACATTAACATCCATAACAGCATGGTGTCTCACCTGATTACCATTTGTCAGTCCTGCAGGTATGAGTTAACTCATAAAGACCTGTTGAAATAGCTTTAGTAGAATTTACTCTGGAAGACTTTATCTTGCAGACACTGTCTATATCACTGCCACATTCTTACTGCAGTACCTGACTCCATGCAAACAAGTTTTGGCAATTTACAATTTGCAGCCACTGCAATAAGGAACACTGATCAAACAAATGACCCTGCAAATTCTATATGACTATATTGTCATGAGATGATGGTCTATCCCAGACATGCAAATGTGCCTGAAGTGGCACATTTTGGATTATATGTTACCATATACAACACTGTTTGAGGTCTGGTTTGTCATTATCAGCCTATTGGCCTTCATTTTACACTGCCCCTCATGTATGTCTGACACTTTGTTATGCGGTGTTGAAATGTATCACTGGTGAAATGTAATACCTTGACATATGCATAACTGTTTTTCCTAGCTGAACAGTCACAACAGAAATAATCACCCTGCTTCAGCCTAAATTATATGATCATGCCATAGATGTGGGAGAATGCTGGATTATTTTCAGTTTCTCATTGAATAAGTTTGCTAATTACTGCTTCATGAAACACCTTCAGTTAATCAAAATCACCTGATCCATTGTCTTATGTCATACTGCATGTGCAGATGCTTCTCTAATAACATGATGGTTATATTACATAACAGAATCAGTTAGTAGTTTTAACTTCCTCACCATTGCCATTAAAAATTTAGACAATGGAACATGCACTTTGTAGCTTTAATCTCACCACTAGTATCCATTGAAATACAAAGAGCAGCTGATGTTAAGGTTGTATGTACTAGCCAGACTCAGATATCTCCATATTAGCTTTACACTGTACAGTTACAGTTCAAAATTATAATCATTGGTACTCCACTAGTTTATACAATTCAGGCTGATTTCAGTCCATCCCGGTTCAGTCCTAGCAATAATTAATAGGAAGAAGGTAAATAAAAATAGTAAAATAAAGAAAGTAAAGAAGTAAAATCAAACCATGCTCCCTGGCTCTCCAAAGAGACTAGGTCCCCTATGAAACAAAGAGATCATGCTTGGAAAACCTGGACTAAAACTAAACAACCACCTTTTCTTCAAAAATACAGGCAACTGAGGAACCTTGCAAAAAAACATGCAACTAATGACAAAAAGTTATACTATAGCTCTGCTCAGCTTAACAACAAATCCAATCCTCGAAAATTTTGGTCAACTCTCAACAACATCCTCTATCCTGGAAAGCCCTCTAATCCCTCCCCAAACCCTAACTCATCCTCTCAGGAAACAGCTACCCTCCTGAATAAACACTTTATCTCTTCCATCCAAAATCTGGTAACCTCTAAGCCAAACTCTACTTTGACACCCACCTCTCCAAGTCCCACTAACACAACTTTGTTTTCTTTTGAGCCACTTCCCATTACTTACATCAAATCTCCACTACTCAAGCTAAAACCCTGCTCTCCTTCCACTGACAATCTATCTCCTACATTCCTCACACTTGCTACTGACTCAATTGCCTATCCTGTATATATACTAATTAATCAATCTATTCTGGAATCAACTGTCCCCACCCTTTGGAAATCTTTCTTCACTATCCCTCTTCATAAAGGTGGAAACTCCACTGACCCCTCAAACTACCGACCCATTGCCATTCTATTCCCCCCTCTCCAAGATATTAGAAAAATGTATTCACTCACAGCTTCTCAATCACCTCCTCACACACCACTTACTTACCCCTACCCAACATGGATTTTGTCCTCACCACAGCACCACCACTGCCCTCCTCTCTTTCACTCATATAATTGCAGAGGCCCTAGACAACAATAAACTCATTTCCTGTTTCTTTCTAGATCTCTCCAAAGCCTTTGATATTGTCTCTCATCCTCTATTACTATCCAAACCCACAAATCTCCACCTACCCCCTCTGCACTTGCCTGGTTTAATAGTTACCTATCTGGCAGGGAACACTCTGTCAAATGGCTCTCATCCTCCTCACCTTTCCTTCCCATCTCCACTGGTGTTCCCCAAGGCTCCATCTTGGGACCACTTTTGTTTAACATCTTCACCAATGATCTTTACACCTCATGCAAAGAATCCTCCCTTATTCAGTATGCCGACGACTCCACACTTATATCCATCTCAAATAACATTCCTGAACTACACTCCCTGACCCAACGGGTCCTACTATCCACTGAGCAATGGCTCTCTCACAACCTATTGATCCTAAATCCCAAAAAGACCAAACTCCTACTTTTCCTTCCCTGTTCTCTTTCTCATCACAAAACCTCCTTTTTTATTACATATTCTAATAATACAACTATCCAACCTGACACCCACACAAAACTCCTAAGGGTCATTATCGATGATGAGCTCAAGTTCAACCTACACATACTCCAATGTATAAAAAAAAACAAACCAGAAACTAGGTCTGCTATATCGGAACAAAAAATTCCTATCCCCTGAATCTAGACTTACCCTGGGCCAGGCACTCCTCCTCCCCTCCCTCTTATACGCCGCCCCAGTTCTTACCAATATCCAGGCCTCTACTCTAAACAAACTGCAACAGACTTACCATAAAATAGCCAGATTCATTACAAACTCCCCATACAACTCACACCACTGCATTTCTTAAAACTCTCTTCAATGGCTTGAACTTCCCCAGTTTCTGCTATCTTATCAGTTTCATATGCTACACTCTATTCTTTATAAACCCTCCTTTTGTCCATCTCTATCTTCCTTAGTCTCCATTTACATCCCATCCCGGACCCTTCGTACTTCTAACCAACAATTACTTGATACCTACCACCCAAAAAGGTCAGTAGGCAAACTACTCTACAAACACTCCCTTGCCCATGCTTGGAACAAACTTCCCCTTGACTTAAGTTCAATCTCCCACACCTCACACTTTACAAAATGAACTAAAAGCTTATTTTCTCAATTCAAGAACCCGCCCTTGCCATGACCCTACCTAGTCTTCCTTCCCTTTATGTACCCTCAAAAGGACCATACTTAGTACCCCATTACCTCTCCAATGTGTCTACTATGCATTTGCACAATTTTATACAAACAAAAAATGTTCATTGTTGACCTATTGAACTATATCAATGTAAAATTGTTACTTAGCTTCTTTTTAATGCAACTTTAAATTTATGCATGTATCCCAACATATGTGAATCGTTTTGCTATAACTGCTATTATATCAAAATTGTTTAAAATTGTACTTGTTTTAAAATGTATTACTGGAGCTTTTCTCCTCGGGGCTCCACTGAAAATGGGCCACAAGCCCAGTTGGACAAACCCAGTTAACAAATGTCAATAAATAAATAAATAAAATAAATAAAATAGAAAATTTTCTTGCAGCAACATTCGCTTCCCAAGCTTACAGCATTACTACCAACAGTTAGGCAAAAACTAACAAGACAAGAACACACCTTACAATTTACTTTTAGAGTAAGCCAACCTTTAAATATTTAAAAGGTAGCAATTAGCTTTAAATTGTCGCTATTCAATAGGTAGACACCATACAGTTGAAATGACATCAGTAAAATGCAATAAACCCTTAATCTAATAAATAAACCAATAATAATCATTAAAAGTTGAATAACACAATTCTTTAGTGGAATAAATTACTTAAATCATTAACTTTACAAATACATATGCAAACAGTACAGAACGTGTACAAGGAACTGAAAATAAACATTTAAATAGCTAGATATTGTTCCGAAAACACTAATGTTCAGAAAACACTATCAGCTAACTGGACTCTAACTGAATTAGCTAGACAGATTTTATTTTTATTTAAAGTCCGACTGGAATGAGGTCCATTTACAGCGGAAGCCCGGGGAGAAAAGCTCCACATTAGTTAAACAATAACTGCAAAAGGTCATAAGACAAGCAAAAATCACACAAGAAATAATACATAGCTACAGTGGATTTGTTCCTAGCAAGCTTAAAATTGCAGAAGATTAGGCCCCAGATGGCAGTTAACTGAGGAGTTTCCAACACTGTAGCATGTAGACAGTAAGAAGAAAGGTGAGGAAGGTGAGAAGGAGTGGAAGAGAGAAGGAAAGTATGTGATGCATGGACAGAGCCTGCAATCTATAAGATGTGACTTAAGTGAGTTTTGAACTGTGTTATAGATGATGCCGAAGACACATTATGGGGAGGTTATTCCACTTTCTAGCTATGGTATAAGAGAATAGAGCTTTGCCAGCAGTGCTGTTAGCGTTAGAGATACAGAGGAGAGTTTTGTTGATAGAACGGAGAGGATGATTTGCTGAGTATTGGGTCAGTAGTTGGTTTAGTCCTGGAGTTTTGTGAGGATTCCTTAGAATGTTATAGGCAAGAACTAGTTGGTGGTAACTAAGTAACTGAGGAAGTTCTAGCCACTGTAGTTCCTTTAGAGTGAGGTAGTGATGGCTTGTAAAAGCAGAGTTATTGGCAAATTTTGCAATTTTATTGTATCATGACTTAAGTTTGTCTAGGTCCAATTTCCTGACCTGGGTTAGGATTGGTGCTGCATACATCAGGATAGACAACAGCTGGGTTTGGGCTAGGGTGACCCGTGCTTGATCTGACAGGAAGTTTTTGTGTCTGTATAGAGTTCTCATTTTTTATGTACTTTTTTGATGGTTTGAGAAATATGGACATCAAAGTGAAGATTTTTGTCTATTTCTACACCAAGGAGTTTAGTATGGGGAGAGGGAGAAATTACAGTGCCATTACTGAAGGTGATAGTGAAGGAGTAAGGAGAGGTTTTAGATTTGTTGGGGGTAAATAGGAGTAATTTGGTCTTGTGGGGATTTAGGATAACTTGGATATCAGTAATCCATCTTTCCACGGAGCTGAAGGATTCCTGGGTAAGTTGTTGTAAAGTGGATAGGGATGGGGCTGAGCAGATTAGCATTGAATCATCTGTGTACTGTATAAGTGAGGCATGCTGGGTGGAGGTGTGTAGTTTGTTGGTGAAAATGGAGAATAGTAGTGGCCCCAATATTGAGCCTTGTGGTATGCCTATGGTAGTTGGCAGTAGAGGTCATAGCACACCTTGCCATTGGACAGATTGTTTCCTGTCAGACAGATAGTTTTTGAACCAGACAATAGTAGAGGGGGCAGAGGACAGGGAGGTTAGAGTGTCTAATAGTATGGTATGTGAGACCATATCAAATGCTTTGTAGAGATCTAAGAATGTAGCTGATACAAAATTGTTGTTGTTTCTAAGTTGCTAAACCTGATTAGTAAAAGAGAAAAGTGCAGTAGTTGTGCTATGGTTTGGGCAGAAGCCATGCTGTGTGATGGAGAGGAGATTATGTGAATTCAGGAAGTGCGTAACTTGAGTGTGAATACATTTCTCAAGTAGCTTGGATAGGGGAGATAAGATAGCAATGGGGCGGTAATTTGATTGGTCATAGGAGTTGCCGCCTTTGTGAAGAGGGATAATATATGAGACTTTCCATAGCTGGGGGATGTATGCTTCCTGTATGGAGCGGTTGATATGAATTGAGACAGGGTAAGCTAAGGATTTATCTGCTATTTTTAGGAAGTTAGCCGGTATGCCATTGGCTGCGAGAGTGGAAGGTTTCAGTTTTAAGAGTAGTTTTTTTAATTATAGAGGTTGGTACAGGTGAGAGAGAGTAAAGGAAGGTATATTATCATGACTTGTGTTTGGGGTAGATATAGAGTTATTCTTGGATAGTTGGGCAGATAATGACAGAATGGATTCTGTGAAGTGATGATTAAATTGAGAAGCTATGTCATCATTATTAGTGGTGGTGTTGGGAGCTGGAGTGGTAGTTTTGCCGGGTTTTAGTAGGGAATTGATAGCTTGCCAAACTTTTGGGGATTTTTGGAGTGTTTGTCTTGGATACCTAGGAAGTAGTTCTTGTTTTACCACACAGACACATGTGCATGTGCATGCATGCATGCGCACACCACATGCAATCATGCAAGCACATACACACACACACACACACACACACACACACACACACACACACACACACACACACACACACACACACACTCTCACTCACTCAAATCCAGCATCCAGGTTTTACCTCATATACCACTGCTACCTTAATTTTGACAATGGCATTTAATTTATTACCAGAATATAGTCACAGTAAGACTCCTGTTTTCTTGGATGGTATGTTTTTGAAGAATAATGTATTGTCAGCAAGAGAAATAGTGGATATAGCTATAGCACTATACAATTCTAACTTCTCCTTGGCCACTTCTGGGGTGACCCACATAATTCTGCAGTCTCCCATTAAATAGTTAAGATAGTGTCAAACATGGTTTCCTTTTTGTTTAAATACTTTACCATCTTACTGTCTCCACCTTCATTTTGCCTTATACTTTTTTTCACTTCCGGTATACTGGATATCTCATGTGCAGTCTCATAGCTGTGTACCTTGAACCAATAATTATCAGTGTTAAACATTTGTCTCTGAACACCTCGACTGACAAGTTTATTGACACACATATAATTTCTTTTATCCAGTATTCTTTGTAGCTATGTTGAGGGATATTTCAGTGTGTAAGGAGTCTACTATATTTAAGGCATCCTTTGCAGTTAAATGTTCTCTTGATAACAAGTTTTCTTTTATGCTTTCTCAATATACACCATACTCAAGCATGTCCCTAAATTCACAGGGCAATCCCACTTTAAACTGGTAATAGTCTAATAATCTGCAAACTTGTGTCATATATTATAATATACTTTCACTAACCAACCGATTTCTTTCATAGAACCTGAGTAACTCTTTAAATGGTAATGGCCTGGGGTGTAAATGACTCTACAAAAACTTTATTACATTTTCACATGAGTTTAACTTAGATTCCATGCTGCTAACAAACTATACAAAAACCCACATTTTAGTAATGGTTTATTTTGCAGGACAGAAACTTTTTGTGACTTCATCTTTACATCAAAGTTCCAATATTTCAACATAAGTTAACCAGTTTACGCAATGCCGTTAAAGGCAGGTATGTGTCATAAATGGTCAACTTTTCTTATTCTCAGGTCTGCGTTATGTTGCTTAGTTACTCCTCTCTTCTTTTCTCCTTTCTTCTTCTAACAAGCTAGTCTATATTCAAAGAATCATCTGGTACTGTTTATGTAGTATGTATGAATACCGTGACAATTGTACATAGAAATGATTATTCTAGCATGAGAATTACCCTCTGCCATTTTGTCTTACTTATCCAAAACTCACCAACTCTTCACTGCAATGGTTCCATAGTTACCTCAGAGTACAAGCAGTGGAATGGAAAACTGATTTCTCCACCTTCTTGCCTGTAACTATTCATCAATGACGTCTAGACTGCTACATAAAATGGACCCCCAACTCAATCCCCTTATTACTCAGCTCTAATCCACTCTTCTAAATCTCTCTGTCTGAACTCCAAGACCTTACTCAACATCCATCTTATCAACTGAAACAATGCTGAATAGTTCACAACTGCTACTAACCCCCCAAAATTCTAAATTACTACTTTTTGCCCCAAAACACATCTGTACCAGAACAACAGTACTTACTATCACCTTTGCCAACAACACCAGGATAGCAAAAGTAAATCACACAAGATTACTGGGTGTCATCATAGATGATCAGCTGAAATTTGACCACCTTGTATCTCATGTAGCTGAAAAAACTCATCAAAAACTGGTAGTTTATACAGACTAAAAGCCTCCCTCACTGACATAGCAAGAAGTTGTAAACTGCAATCCAAATTGTAGCTTGCTACAGATCACCCACCATGCTCCAGGATTCCCACTCCTCTTTCCTTGATGTACTGGAAAATATTAGGGTTCAACCAAACACACTAATAATGGGCAATTTCAACTACCCCACCATTAACTGGGAAAACTACTCATGTACCAACTCCTTCGCTCAACGCTTTCTGGAATTCATAAACTCCAATGCCCTGGATCAACTTATCCACACCCCCACCAGGGACAACAATATCCTAGCTCTAGTCATTACCAACATGAGTGACCGGTGTTCCACACCTGAAGTCAATGCATCATTGGTCCGATCCGACCATAAGCTAATTACCCTAGATATCCACATCCTGCCCCCACCCCCCATTAAGGAAACCATGGTAAAAAATTTCTCCAAAGCCAACTTCATGCTTCTTAAGACAGAAGTGGTGAACTTCATGACACCCATGCGGATGGACAATACAGTTATGACTACTGAATCCTACACAATTGCACTTTATAAGCACTTACATGAGTGCATGGATTGTGCTATCCCAAACAGAACCAAGACGCTATCCTCCAAAAAAAGGAAGCCAATCTGGTTGTCCCCTGCCATAAAAAAACTGTACAACAGAAGGAAGAAACTGTTGCAAAAGAGAGTAAAAATCCCATGAGTGGAGGAGCTCCCTGGTCAGCCTCAGTAAGAAGCTGCGATCCCTGATAAAATCCTCCAAAGCTAGTTACAAAAACAAAATCACCACTAATTCTAAAGACAACCACAAAGCATTCTATAGCTATGTCAAGAATCTCAATGGCAACGCTCAGATCTGCTCTGAGTTACAGCACAATGGCACTAAATATACAGACCCAACTGATATTGCCAACATCCTGGCAGATAGGTTCAGTGCTAACTTTACCCCCCTCTCACCCCCTAAAGAGCCCATCTCTATACCAGAAGATTGCAACGTTCCTGTAATCATGGCTGCACAGGTAAAAACCACACTGTCCAAATCCAAGAACACAGCATCCATGGGACCAGACAACATCCCAGGCTGCGTTCTCTACAAACTACAGAAGGAACTGGCACCCCACCTAAGTGCCATGTTTAATCATAGCCTCACCTCAGGCTTTGTGCCTGCTGAATGGCGCACAGTGGCAGTTATCCCACTCCACAAGGGAGGAGCCACCACGGACCCTGGGAACTACTGCCCCATTAGACTGACGAGCCTGGTCTGCAAGGCCATGGAATGTATCATCATGGAACTTATAAACAAAGACATTGGTAATCTCCAAACTCTGGACCCCACCCAGTTTGGGTTTGTAAAAGGCAGATCATGTCTCCTAAACCTGACAGACTTCTTTGAAGCAGTCACCAAAGCCATAGACAAGGGTAAGGTGGTTCACACAGCCTATCTAGATCTTGCCAAGGCTATCGACACCATCCCTCACTCCGGAATTATAAATAAACTCACTGAGCTAGGTATAAAACCCTATGTCACAAGATGGGTTGCCAACTGGCTCACTGACAGAACCCACACTGTGAAAGTAGCAGACTCGAAATCCGACTTCAGACCAGTGACAAGTGGAGTACCACAGGGTTCAATCCTGGATCCTCTCCTGTTTGGTATCTACTTCTCTGAAGTACAGGCTAACACAGACGGTCTTTGGCTAATGAAGTTTGCAGATGACTGCAAACTAGGAGCCATAATCAAAATTCCTAATGATGTGGACATCCTACAAAAGGGCCTCACTGAGACAGATGCCTGGTGTCAAAGCCATGGCCTCAAGCTCAATGCCAAAAAGTGCATTGTCATCCCCTTTGGTAAAAACTCTGTACCCATGAATTACAACATAGGCGGTAGTATACTTAACACCGAAAGTGTGATAAGAGTCCTTGGGACACAGGTGGACAGTAGTCTCTCCTTTGATAATCACATCGCCACAGTAGTCAGGAAATCCTTCTACGTGGCACACCTTATCACAAAAGGTTTCTTATCCAGAAAAAAAGAGGTCATTGTTCCCCTCTACTCATCACTCATTAGACCCATTATAGAGTACAATGCCCCTTTTGGTATGTACCTCACAAGACATCTACAACAACTGGAAAGGCCACAGAAATACCTCACAAAGAGGATTACCGGCCTCAAACAGATGCCCTACGCAGACAGCCTTAAAAAACTCCAGCTTTACTCCATCGCATATCGCCTACTCAGAGGTGATCTCTGCCTAACATACAAAGCTATGTCAAACCCAGAGCTGTTGGACATGCTCCACTTAAAGAAATCCCAATCCCTCCAAGCTACACGCTCCAGGGACCTAAACCTTGTCACCACAATAAACAGAACATGCTGGAAGGATAGATTCCTGTCCCAGAGACTTCCCATACTCTGGAACAAACTACTTATCTATATCAAACAAAGCTCCTCATTAGCACTCTTCAAGAAAAATCTTGATGATTGGATGGGAAATAGGAAATTCACCCCGGGGATCACCTCTGTGGCTCTGCTCGACAGTGGCATTGGAAAATAATTTTCTTGGGTGGTGAAAGCCAGGGTACCTTTTTGGCTGGGCTTGTATAGGCCGATAGCCTAGTACCGACCTATGAGCCTGTGAACCTATGAGCCTGCATTTTCTTACTCCAGCCCCGATCTTCACTAACCGTCAAGTCTCAGAATCGTCCAAGTCTGAGCAATGTTATAACAAAATAGCCACTTTTGCAGTAAACTGCAAAAATAGAACACACCACTGCTGAGACCTCAGAGAATTAAACTGGTTAGAGCTACCACATCGCCTATCTCTTTCTCAGCTAACTACAATACACAGATGTTTCTATATGCCAGAAAATTGTCCGTCCCTTAACAACTTTATACAATACTAATTCCCCAATAGAATTTTATGCTCTAAAGAAAAATCACTAATCACTGTTACCAAATTGTCTAATACTGCTGTGACTCCCTATATTCACATAATGTAACTAAACTATGGAACCACATCCCACTACCACTGAAATCCATTCAGAATGCAAACTCATTTAAAGCATAAGTAAAACTTCACCTATCAGATCAATGGATTTGCCCCTGTATACCTCCAAGATAAGTGTCAATGTTATCTTCAGCTCGCCATATCATCAAACCATTTCTCTTCAGTTATCATCCTATTCCCACAACCTGTCTTCACTAATACCCAAATAGTTTTTACCTGCATCTCACAGCCATATATACAGTTTTGTGACACTGCTTACCCCCGTCTGTGTGCTACTAATATAACCTTTATGATAGCCATATATATAATTATTAATTAATCTGTTTTATACCTGCCTCTTAACTACAATATTAACATTTTCTCCCCTGCCTATTTCCTTCCCACATCTCTTGTTTGAATTCCTAAGCACTAGTCACATGACCTGTTAGCTATCTGACAAACCCACTAACACACATTTTCAAATGCTCAGTGTTCAGCATTTATTAATCCACAAATATTTTTCAGACTGTAATAGTTTGCCTTTATTCCATATGAATGTAATCTCATTAAGAAATGAAACTGTAATTGTTAATGTAGATTCCTTAAAGTCTAAATGCCTGTTTAAAAATCTTTGTAATATGTTGGAGCTTTTCTACCCAGGCCTCCAATGAAAAGGATTTTTTGACTATACCCAGTTAGACAAACCTGGTAAACAAAAGTAAAATAAAATAAAATAAACATTATCCTTTTTCTTCTTCAGTCTGACTTTTCCAACTGCTGCTTTCCAAATTAGCCCGCACATATGGACCGATCAGTTTGTAAATATGTGGGGTTAGACTTACCATGGACAACAAGTGTTAAATAGATCAGTTTGTAAATATGTGGGGTTAGACTTACCATAGACAACAAGTGTTAAATAGATCAGTTTGTAAATATGTGGGGTTAGACTTACCATGGACAACAAGTGTTAAATAGATCAGTTTGTAAATATGTGGGGTTAGACTTACCATGGACAACAAGTGTTAAATAGATCAGTTTGTAAATATGTGGGGTTAGACTTACCATGGACAACAAGTGTTAAAGTGTGTTAAACCAGTGATCCATTTAAGGGAACATTTACGTAGCTGAATCTATATTAATAGATAGCCTCCAGGATGCTTGCAAGTGCCTCATTACTAGCAAATGGAAGTTACACCCCAGATTGCTATAATGGCAGCACAAACATTGCTAGTACAGAGACAGAACAGCAAATCATTTTTTGTTATGCTGTATATGGAATGCTGCATCATGTATGCAGCTGTATATGGAATGCTGCATCATGTATGTAGCTGCATATGGAATGCTGCATCATGTATGTGGCTGTATATGGAATGCTGCATCATGTATGTAGCTGCATATGGAATGCTGCATCATGTATGTAGTTGTATATGGAATGCTGCATCATGTATGTAGCTGCATATGGAATGCTGCATCATGTATGTAGTTGCATATGGAATGCTGCATCATGTATGCAGCTGCATATGGAATTCTGCATCATGTATATAGCTGCATATGGAATGCTGCATCATGTATGTACTAATCCCCTACATAGTCCTGACTGTGGGGTTGCCACAGAATGCAGAGAAAGCCTTGTGTTGCTTGATATGTGCAGTTGTGTTTCACTGGTGCAATTCATTTTATAGGGTCACAGGTGAATACTAGGCTAACTACTCTGAAGGGCCATTTTAAGCATAACCAATAACTTGAAGTCAGAATCAAAACCCTTGACCTTGTGTCTATGAGGTAAAGACCTTAACCATTATGCCAAACCCACCCAAATGGTGAACACATATGTCTCAACTGTTCAGATTTTCACAGAATGCCCATATTTTTGGTCTGTTTCTCATAAAATTGTGGTTTTCTGGCAAATCCATGGCAAATCATTGAGGACTGAAGTCAGAAAATAATGACAGACACTTGAGTTTTAGACTTCATGCCATTTTTGAAAATTCATACTAATGCAAAACCTGCTATTCTATCAACTTTCTATTTTTTAAGATAATATTTAAACAGTGTCCCTATTTTTGGGCCTTTTCTCCCTATTATTTAAACCTTTGTCCAGACTTCTTGCTCCAAGAGGTTGAAAGGTATGGGTGAACAGTACATATCAGCTAGCCTTGACATGAAATACAGTTTCACATTTTGTAAATTTAGTCTTTGTTGTGTCACTCTTAACACTGCACACACGAAGATTACAGTATACAATCTGGAGGAACCAAGATTCAAACCTAAAACTCTATGCATGTTTGCAGTGCAGACCTAATTCGTACCTGCCTTGCTAATCCATCTTGACCCACTTCAATTAGTTGCCCTGACAATGGTAGGAGGTGGTGGGGGAGGAGTGAGAGTAAGCATGTGATACCGCCTCAAGGGGGAGTGTTGGTAGATTCCTGTCATTACAAAGTCCACTAGGGTGAAGGACCAGAACTGCCTCCACTAGGGTGAAGGATCAGAACTGCCTCCACTAGGGTGGAGGTCCAGAACTGCCTCCGCTAGAGTGAAGGTCCAGAACTACCTCCACTAGGGTGAAGGTCCAGAGCTGCCTCCACCAGGGTGCAGGTCCAGAACTACCTCCACTAGGGTGAAGGTCTAGAACTACCTCCACTAGGGTGAAGGTCCAGAACTGCCTCCATTAGGATGAAGGTCCAGAATTGCAACTCTTACTGTAGGGATGTGGGTGGAGTTGGCCTGTCAAGGAGAGCATGTAGTCCTGCTAGGGTTACAGACAGACATATGGAAGTATGCATTTGTAAAAGAATAGTATAACATGTTTTGTGTAGCAATTTTCAGCCAAGAGAAGCAGTATCAGGAGTTTTCAAAAACTCTCTTAACTTACTCACAATAACAGCCATGATCCCTGACTTTCTCTTTTCTGTCCCAGTGTCCTAGGAAGCTAGGCATTTGGAGGAATTAATAGGCCGATGGGGAGAGGGCCTTGTTGTTTGTGAAGTGCACTAAACCAAAACATTTTAAAGAAAACGAGTAAAGAGCTTGATGCTTAATTCTGACTCAGCATCCTCCTTTCTGAATCAAGCTTTGAAGGTGTGATGAATTAGACTCGACACGGTGGGGTGCACTGATGCTTAATTCTGACTCAGCATCCTCCTTTCTGAATCAAGCTTTGAAGGTGTGATGAATTAGACTCGACACGCTGGGGTGTACTGATGCTTAATTCTGACTCAGCATCCTCCTTTCTGAATCAAGCTTTGAAGGTGTGATGAATTAGACTCGACATGCTGGGGTGCACTTTGTGAGATTTTACCAGAAAATATTATGAATTAGAACCTTTAAAATTTCACAAAGTCCTAATATAAAGGAAGGATTGTGCTTGAGTCTTACTGATGAAACTGAACAGTCTATTATGCAAATGTATTTTGTTAAGTCTTGAGGTATACATGCAAATCTCTTGACAGTAAAAATACTTAAAACATACCAAATACACTTTTACTAACTCACAGGTGAAACGTATTTGGGAGCAGATTTTAGTCGATTCCTTCACCCCCGTCCATATATATGTATGCATCAATGTAGTCAGACTTTGGGTGTGGTAGTATTTGCCAGCCCAAAAAATACTTTTTCTCTATTAACTCACTGTAGTGTGTGTGCTGACACTGGCTTTGGATAGCGTGAAATGAGTTCTAATAGACTATATGTTATAATTTGGGGGGAATATGGATTAAACCCCAATTGTACTAAATGTGGTCACTAACACAGCACTAAAACATGGCACTGTACTTCACAGAAGCATGAGAAAGGAAGGAATCGGGAACAAATGTCATTAAACAGCTGAAGAGTCAGAGATAAGGGAGGGAGATAAAAAAGAAAGTTTTGTTTCGCAGTACTCTATCAGACTCTTAGAGAGACCTGATTTGCAAGAATTACAATCAGCACAAGCACATGATGCCCTAAAACTAACAACGTGACAGCAGCTGCGGTAAACTAGTGGCTTTTTTTCCTCAATCAGCCTTTGTCTTAAACTAGCGATTACATAAAGCTGCCTGTTTGAGATCATATCATTTGCATTTCTGTACCTGTGGAAAAACAGATTGACTGATGCTAACCAAAAACCTGTGTAGAGATTCTCTAACCTTGCAGACTTAAAACTTTCTTTATTTAACATGAATTTGTGCTTCAATTATGGATCTGTAGGACCACAAGTTTATGTATCTGTGTGCTGGATCACAGTTTCAGGCTTTGAGCCATTTTGTTTTGTTGGTTTCTAAATCTTACTATGTTATGCAAATACTTTAAAGAACAGCCTTCCTTCTCAGTCAAGGTGATACTGGTGAGCTTCCAAGTGACCCAAAACTGAAACCTGCATGAGCAGCAAGTGTGCCGATAAGATGTAGGGTAGTAATGCCCCAATTCATCATCACTGACATAATACTTTTTGTAAATTTCTTCCTTGCAAATACAATGAGGAGAGACTCATGAGATAGCAGAATATGAATTACGAGTCACTTTTCCTTCATGGAGGTGAATCTGAATTCTTTTAGGCACTGTTCCATGCAAGAATGGGGAAAGAAAGGATGCTCAGTGTGTCCAACTCAGACCGCTTCCACAGTATAGCCCACCACAGTATACTGGCAGGGTAGCACTGAGGGCTAATGCGATCATCTTCTAATGAAAATCATCCTGTGCTCCTGGATTTGATTTTGTCTGTCCTCTTCTGCATCTAATATGATTTTAAACAAGGTTGTACTTCTCAATCACCTCAGAAATAGACACCTGAGGTTTAACTAGATGAGCAATGAGCAAAGTTTAAAAATATAAATAAATACATAAAAGATGACGCTGCATTATTCAGTCATATCTGGCACAAACATGCTAAAAAAATCATTGCACATTTGTCTTTGTGCTGCATCTTAATTGTCTATTCCCGCCCTAGTTAGGAAGGTGTACGATCTTTGATCATTATAACATTTTGATTTATAGATGAATTTGACATGAACACATAACTGCTATCTATTGTCACAAAACAAACACAGGCTTTCCTTTACTGCAGGACATGCTGTATAAGTTAATAGGACAAATAACTGAATTTTCTGTCACCACATTGAAATAGAAAGCAAAAGTCAAACAACAAACCTCTGTGACATCTAGACTCATATGATGGTATGCACATATAGTATCCCACCCATATTCACGGGAAGCTAAATACAGTGTAGGGGATTAACCTGTCAATGATAAATGGGCGTATATGATGCATTGCCTTTACACACGTCTTGCCTGCAGCCTTAATAAACTACAGAAACAGATAAATTGTGAGTGATTGCACTGTATGACATTTATTATATTTGATTTATCTAATTATGATCTGATTAACCAGGGCAGTGAAACAGAAACCATTTTCAGTCATGTGTCAGGCCAAAAGCATATACATTAAATAAAGCAGATTTTGTACAGTCAGTAACTGAAATTGAACAGCAAAGTATAGTAAAAAATTTTAATGGTAGTAAATATAAAATAATGCAGCAAACTGAATAAGCAATTTTTATAGAATATTTATAAATTTGTTACAATGAAGTAATGGGTTCAAATCTATTAATTAGTATTTGAACTGCAGACAGTAATGCCTTAGAACCTGCAGAGGCAACTGCAATTGCATTTAACATTTTCAAACAGGTGCAGTAGAGAGTCAAGGTAAAATGCAGCAGAGATGAGAAATGTTGGCAGAAGTAGAGTTTCTTACAGCAGGAGACAATTTAGAGAATGTTCGTTCAGAAACAGAAGTACAAAGAAGGTGATAATGTATGTTTTAGGATGTAAGGGGCCATGAAGAAATTATCAAATAAAGTTTAAAGGCCATAGGAAGGCAAAAACTAGGGAAAAATAGTCTACAAATCATTATGCAGAAAAGAACCCTGACACAGCTATTTACTGCAGATGTAATGAGTTCTGGTAGGCGATATCTCAAATTATACAATGATCCCCATTAATATTCCAAAACGTGCACGCTGATTAGCCAGCAGCGTGCCCATTGTAAATCCCATAATATATCAATGGAAAAACATCCAGTTGCCCAGACTTTTTTTCCGTTGGTATAAAGTGTCCAAAACCTTTTTTTTTTTTTTTTTTTTAATAAATAAATGAAAAAGAAAAAAAACGGAGCAATGGAGACTTTCTTTTCTGCATTGCTTCTGTTTCAAAGCATTGATATACTGGGTATGCATAGGAACGCAAGTCCCATACGCATGCGCAGTACATCAACACAAGGAAGCATTATACCACCACCGGCAGAAGAACAGTAATGTGTCGTTATACAAAGACATTATTTAAGAAAAGTAAGTATTTCTTCTTAAATAATGTCATTGTATAATAGCAATAACTGACTGTGGTTGTGGTATATTGAAGATTTAAACACAGCAAAATGGTGTGTAGGTGCATGACCAACCAAAACGAAAAAGACAAGCACCCAAAGGGCCACAGGATGTTTATTTAATAAAATAGTACACAGTACATCAATGTTAAGTGCTTTCATCAAAAATTTTGACTTCATCAGAACAGCCACACAATTTTAAAACTACCAATAAATACTCTCCACTTGTTAAGCAATGAATTAACTTGCCAATAAATCAATTAACTAAAATACTATTTCCTTAAAAAAAGTATCTCAACATTCCCACTTCATATTAACAAACTATATGCATACCTACAAAAAATATAACATATAAAATACATATTATGTTCCCAGTCTATACAGATCCATACTTTGGTCCAGATTGTTAAACACTACTTCTGCATTAAAGTTAAATATGTAAATATTATAATGTATTTATGTCTTAAATATACATTGAAAAGTGCCCTTATAATTTATAATGCCCTAAATATATGCAAATATTGTTCACTCATTAATGCATACTTAAAAACTCTAAGTAATTTATTAATTTTATTAGCTTTTTCCTTTAATACTGAGAAGATGGATAAATGGTCATTCAGCCCTGGAGGGAAATTGGCGACCAGTCTAAGTTGCCACATTAGTTCTTTTTTACAGAGATAATTCTTCCAGTCTTCACCCCTTACATCACATCCACAATACCAAACTTAAAACCTGTGTGTCCCTAACAGTCCAAACTGTGTCTGTAAAGGGCATTGGTCTCTTTCTTGTTTTTGATTTCATACAGGTGCTCGTAAATCCTGTACCTAAACGCCCTCTCGGTCTTCCCAATATAAAACCCTGGACATGTATTGCATAATGCAATATAAACTATTCTATTAGTATGGCAATTCCCTTTTCTAAAACATAAAACACTGCCTATCCTGTTACTTAATGTAATAGAAGAACCCTGAAAAATGTACCCTCATTGGGAACACCTCCCAAGGTTTGGTGTTTTTCTCAATGTTAACCTGACTTTCCTTACTCTTCTCTAAACCTAATTTTATGTTGTTGCCAACTTTCATAGAAAAAATTGGCTTCTCACCTACCTTACTGAAAATTTCACTGTTGATCTTAAAAATTCCCCATTTTTGTATATAATTTGCTTGACTCTATTAAAGGACTATATTGGACAATACATGCCTGTTGGTAATTCTTGGTCCCTGTATTAGTGAGGGATTCAATAGTAAATTCACCTGCAATATTCCCTGATCCTTGATCTTGTTCGTCTTTCCAGGACCTTGTTCTGACATTCCCCACAACATAAAAGGGGTTTGTATTTATTTCTCCATTGATCAATAATTTTTTTGTGTCTTTCGGCTTTTCCCAGTTAGGGGTCGCCACAGCAGAACTCCGGTCTGCTAATGATTGGTAGTTGATTTTTACGTGACGAGTTACCAGCCCTGACACACAACCCTCAACGAAGGTACGCCCATTCATGCATGTCTCCACGCAGAAGATGCTCTAGCTGAGAATCGAACCGGACAGCATCTTACTGTGAGGCGACAGCACTACCGCAGCACCACCACCGCGGGTTTCTTTTATAATAGGTTCAACCACGTGGGATGGGTATCCTCTTTCAAAAAACAAGGTCTTTAAAAAATTAAGCCCTGCTATGATATCTTCCTTTTCAGAGGTCATTCTAGCCACTCTGATGCCCTGCCCCTTCACAATATTTTTTTCTGTTTGTGAGGGTGGTGGCTGTGATAGTGTAAATAACCGTTACAAAAGGTGGGCTTGCAATACACATTGCATTTAAAACCGCAAGAGGTCTTAGTGATCTTCCTGTCCAGGAAACTAATTTCTGTTTTTCTGAATTCGCAGGTGAACCTTAAAAAGTTAGTACTGTTGTTTAAGTGCTCTATGAATTGGGGTATATCTTCCTGTCTCCCCTTCCATAAAATAAAATTATCATCCAGGAATCTAAGATATAATAATATATCCCCCTGAAATCTACTATTGAAGACATGTTGTACTTCCCATCCCAGCAAAACCATGTTGGCATATAGGGGCCACATGCCACTCCCATTGCAACCCCTCTGATTTGCTGGTAGTACTCTCCCTCAAAAAAATATATAGTTGTTATCTAATACATGTGATGATTTCACATATGAGCTGAAGTTCTCCAGAATCTAAATTAGAACATGTTGCCAATGTGTCTTCAAAAAGCTCCATCCCCTCAACTCTAGGGATGCAGGTGAATAAATCCTGGACGTCAATAGTTAGAAAAGTAACCTTCTTGGACCAAAGTTCTTGCTTCAACTGTCCCAAAAAATCCCAAGAGTCTTTTAAAATGTGTGGAATACCTTCCAAAATGTGTTGACATGTTTTGTCCACAAACACAGCTAAGTTGTGTGTTTTAGACCCACAAGCTGCCACAATGGGTCTGAAAGGTGGGAATACCATATTTTTATATATTTTAGGTATCACAAAAAAGACTGGGATTTTGGGATGGGTGTTAACTAAAAAATTATATATATCTAAAGTGATTCTCTGTTCAAGAAGGTATTCCTCCAGATAGCTATCTATCCACTGGTACGCAATATTAATTTGATTTCTAGAAACTGGAAGATAATTCTCCTCATCAAATAACAAACTCTGCATAGCATTAATGTATTCCTCAGTGTAAAATACAACTACTCCCACCTGCTTTATCTGGAGCCATAATCCTAAGGGTCATATTACCTCTCAGTTCTTTCATTAAATTCCTTTCTTGAATATTTAAATTAGAATATAATTTCTTTTCCTCTGCCCATAAATCATACATTTCCTCCTTTACTGCTTTTTCAAAAATGTTTATCAAAGGATGCAGAGGTGGATTGTACGTGCTATTTTTCTTAATGCCTGCTTTTTGGTTTAGTACTTCCATTTGTATGTGGGACCACAGGCCCATTTTGGACCTCAGGGAATAGTACCTGGAA
Source organism: Protopterus annectens (assembly GCF_019279795.1). Taxonomy (NCBI): domain Eukaryota; kingdom Metazoa; phylum Chordata; order Ceratodontiformes; family Protopteridae; genus Protopterus; species Protopterus annectens. The sequence continues at coordinate 20,030,047 of NC_056750.1, forward strand.
ATTTAATTTTCTGGTATACAGATGTATGTCTACCATGACTTCAGCTAAATCTGGAACCTGGGTAGGAATAAATTTAAATCCCTTACAAAATAAAGAGCTCCTCCTTGATTACTTTGGATGTATAGTTGTAAACATTAAGGCCATGAAGTGAGTGCACAATTTGTGACTCCCCCACACTTAAGGATATGCTCTACCCCTCCCTCAGTTGCTGAATCCTTTCCAGTGATTCCCCTGATTGTACAAATTCCTGTTGGCTATTCTTTTTGAGAGCCTGGGCCCTGGAAAATCCCCCATGTTGGGACCATAGTTTTCTTCTGTGTCCCAGTATCCTCCATCCGTGTCACCACAATCATATATGTCAGCCTGTGTTGAATCTTCATTGTCCACATCATTCCCCACCTGCATTGTCCTGTTTTCTAAATAAAATTTATTAGTGGGGTAGGCCTCATGAAATTCATACTGGCGCCTGTCTCGGTTTAGTTTTCTTTTTTTTCTTTTGAAATTGTATGTTACATTTACTTTCTACTCTGTTGATAACCTTAGCATACAATCCCTCATACTGGGAAAACAAAAGATCTTGTAACACACTGTTGTTCATTTCATTCATCTCTTTTTCAATTTTTACTTTCGTTTTCTCCTGATAAAACATTACCTTTTCTATTAGGTCCAACCCCCATTTATCAAACAGGTTTGTGAAATCACTAACCATTTCTACATCATAGTACAAGCCAAAAGGGAATTTAAACACCCACAAACCTTGCGGTACAATTTTTAAACAAATACATTCAGAGAGATAAAAACCTTCAATTTGTAATGTTTTAAACTTATAAAGCTTCTTTTCAAAAGCAAATATCAATTCTTCCAAAGAGTTGTATGCAACAACATTAGAAAAAGGGTGAGTAACTTTCACACCGGGTACATTTCTGAGTCCTTGAAAATTAAAATTCTTGTTCACCAGGTTACTATATTTATAAGAAATATCTTCATTTTGTATAGAAGAATGAATCTGTTCGACTGAAGTATTATTGTTAAAATTTGGGTCTAAAGCCCCTAAATAAGTAACCCATGGGAATGTACATTGTTCACAGTACCTCATTTGTTGGCAGTAGGTGAATTTGTGGGAAGTGAACGATTCTCAGTTCGTATGAGGTACGTCTCCTCGCCATGATAAACCGCTCCGTTAAACGAAGAATGTAGAATTTTCTTTTTGGAATGGGGGAAAATGCTTCTCCTTGCTGAATACCATGCTCACCAGCCCTTAGGTCGCCGCCATGATGGAGGTGTTCCCAATGTGGGTACATTTTTCAGGGTTCTTCTATTACATTAAGTAACAGGATAGGCAGTGTTTTATGTTTTAGAAAAGGGAATTGCCATACTAATAGAATAGTTTATATTGCATTATGCAATACATGTCCAGGGTTTTATATTGGGAAGACCGAGAGGGCATTTAGGTACAGGATTTATGAGCACCTATATGAAATCAAAAACAAGAAAGAGACCAATGCCCTTTACAGACACCGTTTGGACTGTTTGGGACACACAGGTTTTAAGTTTGGTATTGTGGATGTGGTCAACCTGGATGTAAGGGGTGAAGACTGGAAGAATTATCTCTGTAAAAAAGAACTAATGTGGCAACTTAGACTGGTCGCCAATTTCCCTCCAGGGTTGAGTGACCATTTATCCATCTTCCAAGTATTAAAGGAAAAAGCTAATAAAATTAATAGAATTACTTAGAGTATTTAAGTATGACTTAATGAGTGAACAATATTTGCATATATTTAGGGCATTATAAATTATAAGGGCACTTTTCAATGTATATTTAAGACATAAATACATTATAATATTTACATATTTAACTTTAATGCAGAAGTAATGTTTAACAATCTGGACCAAAGTATGGATCTGTACAGATTGGGAACATAATATGTATTTTATATGTTATATTTTTGTAGGTATGCATATAGTTTGTTAATATGAAGTGGGAATGTTGAGATACTTTTTTATGGAAATAGTATTTTTCTTAATTGATTTATTGGCAAGTTAATTCATTGCTTATTAAGTGGAGAGTATTTATTGGTAGTTTTGAAATTGTGTGGCTGTTCTGATGAAGTAAACATTTTTGATGAAAGTGCTTAACATTGATGTACTGTGTACTATTTTATTATTTTATTAAAATAAATATCCTGTGGTCCTTTGAGTGCTTGTCTTTTTCATATTGAAGATTTACCCATGGTTGGCTTTATTTAACCACTCGGGCTTTGCTTTTATGATTAAACCACAGTAACCTTGGGTAAATCTTCAAAATACCAATGTCGTCGGTTATTGCTTAAATAGCCTATGTCTTGATTTCTAATTCTGGAGTTGGCTGCATTTATTTAACTTGCTGTTGCCTACAGTCTGAATACCAGAGAGTAAACAATCACCAGCCAAGACGCTACAAGTAAGGACTACAGTGGATGTGTTATGTTTACTAGCATTGCACAGTGGGAGTCAGTAAGCACGGGGAAATGCCAGCAAACTAGTTGTGATTTTGTTTACTTTTCTTCTTCATAAAATCTGATAGTAAAGAACTGTATACATTAAGCAGCGATCAACATTATTCTTGCTTGTTTGCTATGGAGTAGCATACAAAGGTACCAAGTATGTAAACACGGGTCACACTGTGAGAGCGGTGTAGCATAACATTCAATTTATAATGGGGAAGAAGCTAGTAAAAGAGAAATTCTGTTAAGGGGTTACCTGGACCACAGATGATAAACACAACATTTTGGTTCTGTGACACTGTAGAGTACAATATGTGATAAAGAAAGAACCCTGCTTAAATACTTTAAAATGTCAACGTGAAATGTGCATTAGTCTGTTTCTGTACTTGTATGCAGCTAAAAGGTACACATCCCTCAGTAAGTGAATCATAAACATATGTTTCATATATGTCTTGCACAATGAAGTGCAAAGATATAGCGGGACAGGCAGTTTCTGTCCCTGGGTCTGTAAGCTAGGGATGGCTGCAAAGCTGACTAGTCCAAAAGAACTCTAACAAAGACAGAAAGAAAAGAAATCTGTACCACAATTATGAATATCCCTTAATACTTTAAATATTTATAGTTTTTGGATGTATTTATAGTTTTTTTCTTAAAGGATCAGTTCCATCTTAGTGTAATTTAATTTAATTTAAGTAATTGGGCCCTCAGCATGATAACACACTGGGACATCAGAATTCAATCAATAGCACATGTATGCTATACAATATTTGTAGTTAATATTATGAGCCAAACAGTTTTTTTCATACAAAAATATATAAAAAAATACAAAGCATATTATAAACTCACTGGATGGAATGATAATTTAGTGGTTCATGCTGATCTGTCATATCTCGCAAGGTCTGCTCTTCAGTCCTGATTTCTGACTACATTGTCTAGGCTGGGCATTCTTCCCATGTTTCATTGCAAGTTTTTTTCCAGGTACTTCAGTTTCTTCCCATCTCCAAAAATATTCCAATTTTCTGACTGTTACCTGCTCATGCATAAAGCCCTTAGCCTGCCTGTGTCATAACTGAAAATGGTCTACAAAGAACAAACCACTTACCCAGATAAATAAACACCAGCCATGTGGGTAAAGAAGGAATAAATTAAGGAGCACACTACTTTTTAGAGATACAAAATGAAGACTTTGTACAAAAGCCCTATCTGACGTGAAACAAATGAAGGTACGTAAATTAGATCTGCAGTTCTAGGTTCTAAAGTAACAAACCTAACATTAAGGATGTGAGCAGACAAACAACATATGGTATCAATATTTATCTATGCAAAAATGAAAGAATAAATTCAGTCATGTGGTGGTGTGCAAAATATGTGTACCAAAAGGACCAGCATCAGTAACCAAGGCCATGCACGGCTTTGTTGTTTAGAACATTGCAAACCCCTATCCCTGCCAGCACACTGAATGACTGAATGACAGCTCACAAACTGACCCAGTAAACCTACATATTCAAATCAGAAGAGTTATTAACTCTGCAATGGGTGAGGCTGCCCTATAATGAGTTAGACGTGATCTCAGGTGTGTGAGTAAAACTGAGAAATTAAGTTCAAAGCTGCAGTAACAAGAAGAGAAATGTGATTCGACTAAATCTTTTCCCACACTGTGGAGAGCAAATGATCTGCCTGGCAATAAAGGTAGCAGTGATACAAAACTTGTTAAACAAAGTATGTCTGCTTTACTTCCACATGCATTATTTCAACCCGCCTGTTTACAGATTTATAGATATATATGTATGTGTATATGTGCTTGTGTGCATGTGGGCGTGTGTGCGTGTGTGTGTGTGTGTGTGTGTGTGTGTGTGTGTGTGTGTGTGTGTGTGTGTGTGTGTGTGTGTGTGTGTGTGTGTGTGTGTGCGCACACTTGACATGCCTGTTTTCTAAGTAGGAAAAAAAAAAGAGTCACTTATGCTTTTTCAAATAACTTAACATAGCTTTATTAGATTCTCTGAGCTGGAAAAAATCTTGACATCAGAGTTATTTTGTTTAGCAAATTAGCTGCATGCAAAATGGCCCTCTTGTACCTTGAGCTGGGTGGATATGTGCACTGTCAAACAGCCTAAGGCTAAGGAGTAGCTGCAAAGATGTAGGAAGGAGTGTGTGTGTGTTTGTGTGTGTGTGTGTGTGTGTGTGTGTGTGTGTGTGTGTGTGTGTGTGTGTGTGTGTGTGTGTGTGATCATTGTGAGGGTGTACACATATGTAGCTTTATTAGATTCTTGTTGTTATGAAGCCAAGAAGTTACATCAGGAATGTTAGAAAACTGTTTCAGAGTTTGAAAGTTTTACAGGCACAAGCCTGATAATATGAAGAATAGAGCCTAAATTGCTAGGAAAAGGCTTGTGTGTTGTTTATTTTTTTTTTAATTATGTAAGGGAGATTCGTATGAAATGATTGCTTATTGAATTATATATATATATATATATATATATATATATATATATATATATATATGTATATATATATATATATATATGGTACTTATGTATTATCGCAACCACATTTTTGCGGTTGCGACCTTCGCATACTTCCACACAAACAAGACCATGGAACACTGTAAGGTGGTGCTGTGAGTCAGTTTGGCTATGGACTAACTTTGAATTACTTTAAGGAAGGCAAAACATTTGAGAAAACCCTCTTCCTGTTTTCAGCGTGCATTACAGATGCATGCTTGAAATGTCATGCCTGCTGCCATTCTGATGAATGGCTTTATTTTGTATGTCTGGAATGAATTCTTCAGAGAGGGCAAACACACACACAGTAGTGATGGTTTTGGTCCCTTTTTTTTTGGGCGGGGGAGGCAATTTAGAAAGATATATTCAGGTGAAAATAAAAAAGCTGCTACCATCCACAAAGTACAGGAAGAAGAACACTGTGCAGCGGTAACACGTATTTGGAAGTGCACTTAGTACCTGTAATAAAGAGGTGATTCTGAGTTTCAGTCTTTATTTCTAAACTATGTCCAGTGCTTCACAAACGGCGACACTTTGTTACCACCAGATGTGAAAGCATTCACTGCAGTTTATGTAAATCAGCAGTTTGCCTAACCTAAGAAAGGCAGCAATCCCTGAACTTGAGAGATTTACAGTCTCCTACCATCGCGGGGTGTATTTGATGAATCGCTTTTCCAGTAGCTGACATCGTCCTTTGAAATGCAGGTACTGCAAAGCGGACCTTCACTGTGGAGTTACAGGAGCAAAGAGGTACAAATTTGCACCCTCTCTCCTCTTCCTGGCTCATACCCGCAGTGACAGAGTAATGTTTTCTTCCTTACAGACCCCTTCTTAGCTGAAGCAACCTGTTTCCGCACACACATACCGATTTATGGCAGTGCGATATATATATATATATATATATATATATATATATATATATATATATGGATATATATATATATATATATATATATATATATATATATATATATATACAAGCTTTTAAATTATTTTTTTCTGGGTATTCTCATTTCTTCCTGCCAAAAACATGGTGTTTATTTCCTATATATTTATATAAAACATTTTAATTTACCTCATAACTGAGCAGCATTCTATCATCTCCAAGGATGATGCCACAATGCTAACAAAAGATGACTGATATTAATAACTGGATTAATTTCTGGTGTCATTCTAAGGAGGTGCAATATTTGTTAGCATGGGAGTAGATGGTCAACAGACCATGCTGCTTTGCCAGGGATGATCTGCACCTATCCCCCATAAGCTTTTGAATGTTAGTGAAAACTTTGCCCTCCCCATTGTGCCTTTTTAGGCAATGCCGACCTTACAATTTTTTTGACATAGCAAATCAAAACCAAGAAAATCTAAAGGTGTCACTGCACAATGTTAGGACTCTAACCAGGAAACTCCACTCGCTAGAAGTGCTCATCACCCTAGAAAATGGCGATTTCTGTGTGTTTACTGAGAATGATTTAAAGCCACAGAAAGCACCCCGGCGGCACAAGGCTATAATGGTTTCTACACATTTGACACAATACTCCACCGAAGCATCAGTGACAAACTTAAGAAGTTACATATAAATCATTATGTCACTCAACGGATAGCCAATTGGCTCAAACTCAGGACCCAGGAAGTTAGAATTGTGGAGTTCACTTCTACAAAGAGGCTAGTTACCAGTGGACTCCTTCAGGATGGGTTCTGGGACTGCCCCTTTTTGGAATCTACTTCACTGTAGTCAAGGGCAATGTCAATGGCCTCTGGCTGACCAAATTAGCACAGGATTACAAATTAGGAACAGTCTTAGAATCCCATACCGACAATAACATTTTCCAAGAAGGGCTAACACAGACACATAACCGGTGTCAGAGCCATGGACTACAACTAAATGCCAAGAAATGTATAATACTATCCTTTGGGAAGTTGGCCACCCCTGGTAAATGCCATATTGACAACACATCCCTAAGAGTCGACCTAGAAGTCAGGAACTTTGGGATACAGGTAGACAGTAATATAGACTTTGATCATCACATGTCTACAGGAGTGAGGAAATCATTCTATTTTGTGCAACTTATAAACAAGGTATGGCATCTAGGTCCAAGAAGGTCACTGTTCCACTGTATTTGGCATTCATTAGACCTATCACTGAGTACAATGCCGCCTTTGTTACATACCTAATCAGGCACATCCAACAATTGGAACATCCACAGAGGTTCCTCACTAAAAGAATGCAGAGCGTAAATAATATGTCCTATGCAGACCATCTCAAAGCTCTATCCATGTATTCTGTCTCTTAAAAGTTGATGAATGCAGGTCTATGCCTGGCATGTAAGACATCTTCAGACCCCACTGTGATGGACCTCCTGCATATCTACAAAACAAACAGCAACAAAATTATCCATTCTAAAGGCTTAAAACTTGCCTGCGATATAAATAGAACATGCTGGAGAGACAAGTATGTATCTCAGAGACTACCCCTTCCCGGGAACAGGCCCCCATCCATGTGAAGCAGAGTTCTTCCCTAATCTAATTCAAGTCTAACTTTGGTAACTGGTATAGGAAACCAGAAATTCATCCCTGGTTTACCACCTATGTCTCTAATGGACAGAGACAGCCTGTAAATGGTTCATCTCTCACACCCCTGCTTATGCTACCAAAGGTAACAGAACTTGTCAGAGATTTGGGATGCATGGCTAGGCTTAAAAAGGTTTGAGGCAGTGGTCATTACAGACCTATGAACTTATGAATATGTTCTAAAAGTTCTTAGGACATTTAAAAAGAAACTATGCTTCTCTTAGAGTGGATTTAATTGAAAAAAAATGACATTATATCCCCCTATAATCAAGTCAGCCAGAGGAAAATTAACTCCTTACAATATTTTATTACAATGAAATTTGGTTCCAAATGATTTCCCAGAAACACTCAACTTTATATGCAAAAAGGCTACAAATACAAATTTAATAATCTCTGTGAATCTAAATTAGTTTTTGACAAATTCTTTTCTTTTAAGCCACACTGATACAATTTTTTTTAAATGCATATCTTTTTTTTGTCTTATTTAGTGGCTTTTTATTTTTTTTCTTTTACGTCATTGTTTTCAGGGTCCATCATTTTGTACATATTTATATATTGTTAATAGTCTCACTGTTCCTACACAAATTTCTATTTATTTACTCAGTGAATGTCTTTTTGGTAATTTCCCATCTCTATAGTCAAGTCTTCTCTACTTTAAAATCTATTAATTAACTATTTTATCTATATGTCTCTTCCAGATTTAAAAACTATTCTGCAATTCCAGCCATTGTTATATGCTGTGTTGCATGAAACTACAATCTATCTGTGGTCTGCACAAGTACTACCTATAGGTTCATAGGTAGGTACTAGGCTATTGGCCTTAGGGCCTATACAAGCCTAGCCATAACAATTCCCTGGCTATTTCTTCCCACACTATTTACTTCCCTGGACCCCTGTCTAGCTGGGTGACTGATGTGATCCCCGGGGTGAATTTCCTTTCTCCCATCCTATCATCAAGGTTCCTTTTGAAGAGGGCCAAAGAGGCGTTCTGCTTGACATGTATGGGTATTCCATTCCAGAGTCTGGGGAGTATCTGGGTCAGGAACCTATCTGACTACTACTTTCCATATCACTTTATTTTTATTTTATTTTATTTAACATTTGTTTACTGGGAAAGTCTGACTTGGAACAAAGCCAATTTTCAGCAGAGGCCCAGGGAGAAATGCTCCAGACATATCTTTACACTTAAACAGCTCTACTTTTACATTATAATATGCCTTAGTTCTGGTGAAATCTCACAATTTTAATTTGTCCATTTACATATTTGGTATGGAATGCTTTATGACTTTACATCACTGGTAGTAACTTACACTTTTAGCTTGTTGGTAACTTTATTAGCTGGAAAGAAAGTTACTCTTTTCTAAAAATAAAGACCTGTGATTTGCCTGCAGGCACTTTTTAGCAGAAAATTTACTTAGCACATCCGAATTTCCACAAAGCACACCTAACATTTTGTATTTTTTTTTTAATTTACTCCACCAAACCTATCAACAAGTTATTATTTTTGCTCTGCAAAATGTATGTGGTTTTTCAACAGACAAAAAAAAAACATATTTGGCAGTGATTGGTCAAACCCATTAATGGTCATGTATTCTCACCGAACTTCCATTAGTACTTGAGGATAAATGCTCATCAGTGGTGCTTTGGGCTATTTAGCTTCCTGTGATGCCCATCAATGGTGCTTTGCTCCATTAAACTGCCTCTGATACTGTGCAAGCTACACAAGAACCACTACTCCATCTGAGAAGTGTTTGCATTTCTGTTGAAATGAAACATTATATTCCTTTAGCAACCTTTTCATGTGAATCCAATGGCAGGAGAAATCTCATTGTTCACTTCCAGTTGTTTCACCAAAAAGTGCTTTCTGCACCCATGACCATATTCAACTGGCTTAGTTGCTAATTGATAATTACTTTGCGGCATAGCCAGCCTTAGGCATAGGCCAACTAGGTGGCCGCCTAGGGCACCGGTCTAGCAGGGGTGCTTTTCCAGTATTTATTTGCTGTAGGTAGACCAGGATGGGGGCACTGGGTAATGTGGTGGGGGGGTGCCATGGAGCCCTTTTGCCTAGGGCACCAGTTGACCTAGGGCCGCTCCTGCTTAGCGGCACTTTATTTCCTTATCTTCCTGGCTTGTTATCAATCTATGTACTATTTACCCATTTTAAAGGCTTACAAACACTTTTCCACTATCAGTTCATTGTTTCTTTAATTTTTGTGCTGTCATCAGAATGTATAATAAACGTTTGAACTTTGACTTACCGTCCAATTTGCACAGCGAATGATACTTATTTTAAAAGCTCTAAGTTGTACAGTTTATGCTTTGATTTTCTCTTTTTTTGGAAATACTCATAATCTAAACAATGAGAATCATCTCTACCTACAGGGAATAGGCACACTAAACCTTATGTTATATTTTGCTATTTTTCTACCTTCTAGATTGCTTCTACTATTATCTGTTTTAATATAGCTAATATCATCATTTCATGTATTAGTAATTAATTATCATAAAAGCAAACCAAGAAGAAACTTCACAGTTTGGAGGGTGTGACGTTCACTCTTTGTATTATGTTATGCACCTTGTTCACTAATAAAAATCGAACTGTAAAATACGTACTACAAAATAATAAAATAGAAAATAGTATATAGTCCACAGTTGAGTTAAAAATGGAATATCCTTTACAGAAACACACACACACAAGTGATCCTAGCTGAGTACAATGAAAAGCATTAAATACATTCATTATTTATATATAATCAGGTTATTTGGAGCAAGGGAGTGGTTACAGAGGGTGGTTCTGTTAAGGGCAATAAAGGATTAAACTCATTCCTTTAACCAAGTCCCCCTTCCCCTTAACACCACAGTATAAGCTGAGACTGTGCTACCTTAGAACTGAAACTAAAAATCTAGAGACAAATTAAAATAAATAAGAACAGCTTATTAAGGCTAAGCTACTAATCCAGGCTTTCTTAATTAAGAAACTAACTCACTAAGAAAATGACTAATTAACTAACAAAAAGAGCTACCACTAGACATCCATCAGAATAAATATTAATACTTATTTATTTATTTCACATTTGTTCACCGGATTGGTTCAGCTGAGTTACAAAAAAAAACATTTTCAGTGGAGACCCGAGGAGAAAAGCTCCAATAACTTCTACAGCAATAAAAAGTAAGAAGAAACATTATACGTAAGATAAAATAGAGCATAAACTGAAATGCCAGTATACAGAACAAATTATAGTTGGCACATAACAAAGTGTGAGTACTAAAAATATAAACATACAAACAGTTAAGTCACAGTGCTGAAAAGTTACATGTTCTAATATTTACAAGAATTAGAAGTAATGCCAAGATGCTTCCTAAGTAGAGGTTGTAGAATGTGAATAGACAGAGGTATGTGGGAGGTTAAGTGGGGTGACTGTGGTGACAGATCTTGGGGTTAAGCAGGTGATCTTTTAGTGTCTTCTTAAAGTTGTTAGTGTGAGTTATACTTCTAATAGTTTCATAGGTTCATAGGTGTGCACTAGGCTAATGGCCCTGGAGCCTTTACAAGCATAGCCCATAGAAGTGCCCTGGCATTGTGCCACCTGACCTTAGTTCCCAGTGCCTCTGTCGAGTAAAGCCACAGGAGTGATCCCTGGGGTGAATTTTCTATTTTCCATCCACTCATCAAGATTTTTTTTGAAGAGGGCCACTGAGGTGCTTTGCTTGACATGTATGGAAAGTCTATTCCATAGCATGGGCAGTCTCTGGGTTATGAACCTGTCCCTCCAGCATGTTCTGTTTATTGTGGTAATGAGGTTGAGGTTTCTGGAGCCTGTGGTGTGGAGGGATGGGGATTTCTTCAGATGTAGCATTTCTAACAGAGCTGGGTCAGACATGGCTTTGTAAGTCAAGCAGAGATCGCATCTAAGTAGGTGATATGAGAAAGAATAGTTGGAGTTTTTTTAGTCTGTCCATGTAGGACAAATGTTTAAGGCCTAGGATCCTCTTTTGAGGTACTTTTGTAGCCTCTCCAGTTGTTACAGGTGTTTAGTGAGGTACATGCCAAATGAGGCATTGTACTCGATGATTGGCCTAATGAGGGAAGAGTAGAGGGAGACAATGACCTCTTTCTTCCTGGATGCAAAACTCTTAGTAATGAGATGTGCCACATAGAAGGACTTTCTGATCACAGTGACAATGTGGTGGTCAAAAGAGAGGTTGCTGTCAACCTGTGTTCCAAAATCTCTTATAACACCTTCGGTGTTCAGTGGACTACCATTGATGTGGTAATTCATGGGAACTGGGTTTTTACCAAAGGGGATGACGACACATTTTTTTGGCATTGAGCTTAAGCCCATGGTTCTGACACCAGTCATTGGTCTCAGTGAGGCCTTTCCATAGTATGTCAACATCACTTGGGGAGTTAATAATAGCTCCCAACTTGCAATCGTCTGCGAACTTTGTCAGCCAGAGTCCCTTCGTATTGGCCTGGACTTCAGAGAAGTAGATACCAAACAGGAGAGGACCCAGGACCGAAACCTGTGGCACTCCACTCGTGACTGGTCAGCAGTCTGACTTGGAGTCAATCACTTTCACACTGTGGGTTCTACCTGTGAGCCAGTTTGCAACCCACCTAGTAATATAGGGGTTGATGCCTAGCTTAGTGAGTTTTTCTATGATTCTTGAGCGGGGAATGGTATCAAATGCCTTGGCCAGATCAAGATAAGCTGTATGAACAATCTTGTCTTCATCCACAGCTCTGGTGACTGACTCAAAGAGGTTGACCAAGTTGAGCAGGCATGATCTACTCTTCACAAAACCAAACTGTGTAGGATCCAGAGTTTGGAGATTCCCTATAAGCTTGTTTATTAGGTCCATGATGATGCGTTCCATAGCTTTGCATATCAGACTTATCAGGCTAATGGGGCAATAGTTCTCAGGGTCTGTAGTCGCTCCCGCTTTGCGGAGAGGGATGACTGTAGCAGTGCACCATTCAGTAGGGACAAAGCCTGAGGTGAGGCTGTGATTGAACAGGGCACAAAGGTGAGGTGCCAGTTCACTCTGTAGTTCATGTAGAACACAGCCAGGGATATTTTCAGGTCCCATAGAAGCTGTATTCTTAGCCTTGGACAGTGCTGTTTTATCCTGTGCAGCAGTAATACTGGGTGCCTGGCAATCTACTTGTATTGTGACTGGTCCCTTAGGGGGGAAGAGAGGGGTAAATTTGGCACTGAATCTGTCGGCTAGTATATTGGCAATATCTGTTGGCTCAGTATAGGAGGTACAATTGTGCAGTAGCTCAGAGGAACTCTGGGTATTGCCATGGAGATTCTTTACATAACTATAGAAAACCTTGCAGTTATGTAATTGAAGTTTGTTCCAGCTGTGAGAGACAGAGTATTTATAAAGGTTTTTGCCTATATTTTTACAGGGTTTATAGGTCGGTAGTAAGAGTTGGTTGGAACTACGAAGAAGATAATTGGGGTGTAATAGGACAGAAGACTGGAAAGTGATGGGCAGGTAGTTGGGTTATCGAGAAGAGAGTGAACAGTTTGGAGTTGAGTGAGAGTAAGTTGATGTGGGAGTTGAAACCAGTGAAGTTTGGGACAAGGCCGTGGTTGGAGGAGGAGGGATGATTTACAGTAAATCTAGCAACTTTAATGTATATTGATTCAAGTTTGTGAATAAGGGAAGAATATAAGTTAGTCAGGATAGGTGAGGCATAGAGTAGAGTGGGTAGTAAGAAAGTTTGAGCAGGGGCACGTTTCAATTCTGCACTAAGGTATTTTTTATTTCTGTAAAGTAGGCCTAATTTTTGGTGGGGTTTTTTATGCTTTGTTGGACATGTAGGTCAAATTTTAGTTGGTCATCAATAATGTGCCGAGGACTTTAGTTTGTGTTTCAACTTTTATAATAGTGTTGTTGAGAGATGAGATTGAAAAGGTAGATTTACAGTGGGAGAGGGAGTTAGGCAGAAAAATGAGGAGCCTTTTTTTATTGGGATTGAGGATGAGCTGAATGGCATTGAGCCATCTTCCTACAGAAGAAAAGGAGTTTTGTGTAGTAGTTAACAGGTCTGTCAAGTTTTCAGAGACAGATATCAGTGTGGAGTCATCTGCATATTGGACGCTTGATGAGTGACCACAAGAAGTATGGAAGTTATTGGTAAAGATGATGAATAGCAGAGGGCCAAGAATGGAGCCTTTGGGGGTACCCCAGTTTGGATAGAGAAGAAAGGGGAGCAAGAGTTAAGCCATCTAACTGATTGTTGTCTGTTAAAGAGGTAGCTGGAGAACCAGTTGAGGGCAGTGTGACAGAGGTTGAGATGGGATAGTTTGGACAGGAGTAAGAGAGTGTGAAACAGTGTTGAAGGCTTTAGATAGATTGAGGGACAGGCAAAATATAAGTTTGTTGTTGTCTCTAGCCATAGCAGCAGTTTCAGAGAAAGACATAAGGGCAGTGGACATGCTGTGTTTAGGGTGAAATGTGTTGTGTAGGAGTGAGGAGATTTTCTTGGATAAGATATGTAATTAAGTAAGAGTAGATATATTTTTCAAGGATTTTAGACAGAGGGGGGATGATAGCAATGGGTCTGAAGTTGCTAGGTTCAGTTGAATTACCACCCTTTTGTAGAGGTGTAGTGTAGAAAGAATTCCAGAGGTCAGGAACTATGGATTCTTGAATGGATCTATTAATTAAAATAGAGACAGGAAAAGCAATAGAGTCAGCAGCTATTTTAAGGAACTGAGGAGGAAGGTTGTCAGTAGAGGGAGGGCAGGGTTTAAGCTTCAGGAGTAGTTTTCTAATGTAGGAAATAGAGACAGGTTTGAATGAGAACGTGTTGGCACTGGCAGTCTGAATGAGAAGGGTAGAGTGGTTTGTGTTATTGGCATCTGTAGTAGAAGAGGAGTTATTAGGAATGAGCTTGGCAATAATCTGTGTGGAGAATTTGCTAAGAAGTGTTGCAGTCTCTGTTGGAGTGTTGTTAGGGAAGGGCCTGGGGGTACCAGGATGGATAATTTTGTTAATAGTACTCCATAATCTTTTAGGGGTGGTGTCGTGGTTAGTTTGAGCTTGAATGTAATAGTTTTTCTTATCATGGTGAATTTTTATTTTTTTTTGGTGAGGTTCCTAAGTTCTCTGAAGTCTTGTAATTATTAGGGTGATTTAAATTTTAGCCAGAGATTCCAAGCCTTATTTCTTTTTGCAGTGAGGGAGACAGTATTTCTAGTGAGCCAGGTGGCATAGTTGGATTTGACCCTGATTTTCCTTAAGGGAGCTAAGGTGTTTAGGATGTAAAGAAAGATGTGGTTAAATTTAAGTACAACTTCATTAATGGGCAGAGAGTGCAGGAAAGACTAGTTGATAGAGAAAAGGTAATTATTCAGAGTATCTGGGTGAAAGTTGGTGAGTTTTCTACAGTATCTGTAGAGGTGACAGCTCTGTACTTGGGGGAGGAGTATCGATAGATGGAAGTTGGCAGGTGGTCGTTTATAGTGCTGGAGGAGGTACAGGGATTATGTTACATGTGGGGTTTGTTAGTGAGGATCCAATCTAGAATGGACTTGGGTATGTTTTTATGTAGGTAGGTGGGGGTGGAGATCAGTTGGGAAAAGCCATGGATATTGAAGCTGTGTTGGGGGGGAGTGAATATTTAGGTCATTCCAATCTATGTTAACATCTCCAAGGATTAAAGTTTCATAGGCAGTATTTTGTGATAACCAAAAAGTATTTGTTCAAGGATTGGGATTTTACCTAGTGGGATGTAGATGGATACAATAGCAATTTTTTGTGGATATTTAAGTGAAAGTTTAGAATGAGAAGCTCATCGGGTTGAAAGTTTGGGATGGAGACAGTAAGTGGGGAGAGATTAAGCTGTTGGGAATTGAATATGGTGACACTGTCACCATTTTTTGGAATTCTATCTAGTTGGTTCATATTAAATCCTGGAGGTAAGATTTCAGTATCTGAAATGTGGGGTTTAAGCCATGCTTCAGATAATGCTAGGATTTGGGGTTTGTTAGAGGCTATCCAGGAGTGAAAGTTGGTAATTGTATTGACTATGCTTTGTGTGTTTAATGAGAGGACGGTTAGTTGTTTTGAGGGAGGGGAGGTAATGTTTGGCGATAGCAGAGGGGATGGGGGGGTATTATTAGCAGAGAGGGTGAGAGTGGTAAGGGAGGGTGGGCTTGGGTTTGGATGAATGTCACCAGAGAGGAGTAAAGAAATGTAGAAGAGGATTGGTTGAGTAGAGTGGAGGTTATAAGTGGAAAGTTTAAGTTTCAGTTTTGGAGAAGTAGAAGTAGTGAAAATGATGTAGAGTCTGAGAAGGTAGATGTAGGAGAACTGGAACAGTGAGGATGAGATAGTGTAGAAATTATTATTGTTATTTATAGTAGGTAGGCAGGTGTTGATGGGAGTTGGTTGAATATAGTTTAAGTTACAATGATAGCGAGTGAAGAAGAAGAAGGGGAAGAAGAACAGTGGAGCTAGAAGGTACAGGAGGAACATGATTAGTGAATGGCTATCTGGTATCAGAAGAGGGTAGAAAATGTGGGAACAGTGCAAAATGGGAAAGGAAGTATGAAGTTTGTAGGGGAGGGGAGTAGTTGTAATGTCAAAGTGTTAAAGTAGGGGTAGCAAGGTGATAGGTTGGAGTGTGAGTAAGGGGTGTGGTTATGTAATGAGGCTTGGGTACAAGTCTAGGTGTTGCAGGTGTGGGTGAGAATGGGGGTAGGCTAGGGGAGCAGAGTGAGCCCGAGCATAGCGAGGGAAAATGGAGCAGGCTGACCTAGACCAGGGAATGCATGCAGGCAATAAAAAAGTCTACAAAAACAATCAGAGACCTGGGAAAAGGAGGATAGGTAAGTAAAGTATGAGTGAGTCCTATGATCAAAAGGAACAGGCAGAAATTAGGAGAAATACAAAAGTCAAAAGAAGCAGGCAGAAATTAGGAGAATTTAGACTAGGGAGATACTCTATTAGTATTTTAACAAGGAAGGAAGAATTTAACAAACAGTATGGGGAGGGGGAGTTAAAATAAGTTTATATGCAGCCTAGTTTAAGCACTATGGCAGGGGAAGAGAGAAAAAAGGTAAGAATAACTTAAAAGTCATGGGTGGGGAGATACAGTGCAACTGTGAGTACTGATGCAGAGTTCAACCAAACGGCACTACAAGTACCCATTTGCTTAACAAAGCAGTAGCTAGTGCTACTGAAAGGATTAAAAGACAAAATTAATTGAAATTTAGTTGAAAATAGCTGTTGTAAGTACCTGGATAGAAGCAGAGAGGCTGTGGAGGTGATCAGCTAGTAGTCCAAACGTTTTCTTAAGTTTATAAACTGAAACACTTTTAACAAAGATCGGTTTCATACCAATAAATTCTTCATCAGGTTTGTGTGTAAAAAACATATGATATTAATGAACATGTACAAGATGGCAATTAGCTTGAATAGGTGTTCCTTAGTTAGATGGCACACCTGAACAGATCCCTGGCTTACTAGTCAGACTCTAGATACCTGGATTATAATCAGGAGTTCATTTCTTTGTGCCTATAGAGCTGGTAATAACTAGTCTAAAACGATGTTGCTCTGCAAGATGAATATAGACTCTTTAAATCTAAATATTTACTAATGGATTGCCTTTTTTATTGGTCACCTAATCTCAGACCTCCCACAGCTAATTTTTTTCTACACACAGATGACATGGTTAACTACAGAGGTCAGCTCCCCTCTTCTGTCATCAAACCAGAGCTTAAAAAAGACTTTTCTCACCTAACTGTCTACTCAAAAATAAATGTAATAAAAAGCAGACAAACTCTATGATCTTCAGTATCAAATAAACACTTTTCACTGACCCCACTAAATGAGCCATTCAGCTTGCCAACTACCCCTAGAAACAGCCACCAATGTCAAATACCAAAGTACCTGACTTGATCAAAAACTAAATTTTCAATATCACGTCTCCACCCACAGTCAAAAGTAATTTTACTACTTTTTTAATCTACAAAGGTCACCTGTTATATCCCCCCTTCTACCAGAGTAACCACAAGTAAAGGGATTCTGATGGTGCAACTACAATATTCTCCCCTATCCAGAGCCAGTCCTTCCAAGAAAAATCTGAACCACTTCCAAGTCACAGCTAACAATATATGCAGTGTCATCTCCCTGATCACCAAAACAGAACACCACTGCAATGTCATTTAAAAAGCAAAACGGCATCTAAGTAAAACAATGCATCCTACTCTCAGCCTCCCTCACCTATAAACTCTTAAGCCTTCTCCTTTTTGCCTGCAGATTAACTAAAACATAAGGTGCCTATAACTTTAGACCACAGTCTCATGACTGCCATCTTTACTTATCCATAGGAAGATACTTCAAGGTACTGACCACTGACCACAGCCTCTCATCACTAGCCACCTACATATGTGACTCAGATTTGAATCCCTTCCACTGAAGATAACTCCCTTCCTATCAAATACTCTGCAACCAGCTTAAAGCATTTGAATTGTGAAACTCATATGTTATACAACAGGTAGGATAATTTATATGTATTCCACTCCCACTCAGCTATTATTTTTTTTCATACTCTATTCTACCTTTGAGGTCTCCCCTTACCCTGCCCCCCTTATAAACGTCCTCATCCTTCTTTCTCCCTACCTTAATATTTCTTTCCCTTCTATCTTACCTCCAAATTGTTTTTATCATCTGTCTGTCTATCTATATGTGTATAACATTTACTATGTATGCTGCATTTTAAACCAGTTATATAACTTGTCTTACAGGATAGATTCTAACAATTGTTTTTCACTTAAGTTGTATGTTTAATTATAGTGCTTGTAAAACATTCTTAAAATTCATCACTTTGCATTCATCCATTTGGACATGACAGCTTTGTTACCTTCTGTCCATTATATTCTCCTTTGCTAAACCAGAAACACGGTCCATTGTATTGCTGAGCCCTGAAATATTGCAAAAAATGACAATAAATACAGGAGAAGAGTGAATATCAAACATCACTCTTCTTTAAAGATGTGTTTTTAAATGTGGACAAGCCTCCCACAGCCCTCACACTTATGTATACCAACTATGGGATCTCCATATCTCTGAGTAAGAGGAATATTCTAATAAATGAAAGTCTTGGACTTAATAATATACATATCTGAATTTTTTTGTCTTTCAATTTACACATTTTGGGATTCAGCAATTCAAGTCCCATCATTTCAAATGGTTTACAGTTCACTGAGATCAATTATCTGCACTAGTTTACATGAAAATGCATACCTACCACAATGTTTGTGCCAATATTTGCTAACAAATGTAAGAATACATCTTCAATAATTTTTTCCACTTTAATCTATTTGTGTGACATAAGAAAAAAAAATCTATGAATGCTAATATACAAAATATTGTAAACATTCAATCATTCATTTATTAATTTTCTGACCTGATGCATCTTTTTAAGGAGAGTACAGTGGAGCTAGACCCTAGCCCAGTAGGCAGGGGTGAAGGTGGAGAACAAATTTTGGATGAGATGCTAGTCCACTCTAGGATGTATACCCTTACCCATTCACATGCAAAATGGATACCTTGGTGTATTTCAGGGAATTACCAAGTTACCTGTTGGTGTGACTTTGGGATGTGAAAGGAAACCTGAGTATCCAGTAAAACACATATGGACACAGGGGGAGTATCCAGACTTTGCACAGAAGGCACACAGTCTACAACTGAGGATATAAAAAAAATAATTGATAAGGCATATGAGTGTGGGGTACACATGCACTTTTTGTGTGTAAGAGCAAGCAGTTTAAATATGTTACTGTGGTCATATTTTTTCACTTTTCATCACAATCAAATATTAGTGGTATAGACTGAAAGTGGTACTTTTGTGAGTATGAACAGGATGTCTGTGAAAGCAAATTACCATCAAACTGGTTTGATAAGGCCAGATTGTGTGTGTGTGTGTGTGTGTGTGTGTGTGTGTGTGTGTGTGTGTGTGTGTGTGAGAGAGAGATGTGTACACACGTGTGTGTGTTGTAAATGTGTGCTTTTTTATGAGTGACTGCACTGATTGCATTATACATCGCTGATAACAATGAGTTGAAATACATTACTGTCACCATATTTCACTTGATCATAGTCAGACATCTAAGTCTTGCATGTTGAAAAAGTAACAATTTTTGGTGGAAACACAATCTATGGATGAAGACTATTAATCCTTGTAATTTGAGTACTGCTAAGTAATCACATAG